>NW_023998454.1:4345104-4416718 GCF_014805625.2 Glossina fuscipes | reverse complement strand
ATACTTTATTTTAGATTTTAGTAATAATTAGCATAAAATTTACTTTTAAGAGTCAATCGAGTTAGGCTTTTTATCTATTTCGGCTGTTTATGAATTTCATATGTAAATAAATGAAACAATTAAAAATACATAAATAAAACCGGTTCCGTGGAGTTTTATAAATCTCCTTGTGTTTATTCCTTGTGTTTATTATCGTGGTAAAATATTTTTTCTTCATTTGAAAATACTAATCTTTTCATTAAAAAATACTAATCTTATAACTCCGTACGTCACTTTTATAATAGTTGCTTATAAAAATATTCACTTCATTAATTATTCATCTTTATAGTGGATAGCAATCGCATATGCCTTAGAATATTTGCAAAAACAAGTTGATCAGCGACAAACAAAGTAATTTGCTTATCTACTAATCAAAGTGAATTTAATCACTGGCAAATAAACTAATTTGCTTATTTATGAATTAAAGTGAATTTAAATACCCTTATCACTTGTGAACATGCACTCATCTACACGCAAATAAAAGTGCAACAAGGTAGTGTAGTATACGCGTGCATAAAATATGATCGAAAATGTAAGTAGAAAAACTGCACAATATTCATCCAGAAAGGATTAATAAGAATGAACATACACGTGCGATCAGTTAGATAGCTTTAGCAGTTAAAATCAAGAGATGAAGTTTTCTTTGAGCTCATCTATTTGTTGTTTTGGATTTTATAAATGTGCATCCAGTGCGAAAGTCGGTCGAAGTGACTTTAAATTTGATTGTAGTGGTCTTCATGAACATATGCGGTTTTGAGACGCAAGCAGGTTGAAAAACGATGCATCAACAAAATGGGTTCAGACGGTGCAATTGGTACACTCTCCTCACCTGCAAACTTTTCTTTATCTTATTTTGCTCATTGTTTTCTGATTATCCAAATCGTATTTTTAGCTAACATTAATATATTGATATGAAAGCATGCGGAGCCAATTGGATACGGGTGCTGCATACACATTTTGTTACTGTCCAGACATATTTGTTATTTTTATATCAATTCATCCATTCTTGTTTATAACAATGGAAATTATTTTAATTGATTCGATTTCTTCAGTTTACTGTTTAGATCGAACAATATGGCAAACCATTTCGTGTCTTCTGCTTTTAAAACCCATAATTACTTATATCATGCCACCCAATGAATAGGTGCTCTCTGTGTAGAAAGATGGAAATTTTTATTTAGTTTTTTTGACGAGAACGTTATAACTGATGAAGTTATGAGAAAAAAAAATAAGAACCTTATAATCAGACAAGTCAGACGACTTTGGCTGATTTTATTCTTTCTCTAAATACCAACATATAAGACAAAAAACTAAAAATTACGTCTATTTGCCAAGTAAAATATCGAGTACATTTATATATATATACACAAAGCATATATAGATTCGTTATCCAAACGTTGCTTACACCTTGTTGGCGGATAAAGGATAAACACGTCCATATGGATTTAGTCAAAAATTATTTCACCATACTAAAATTTTTTGCATTCGTTTTATAAATAGAAATACTGCCGCGCAATACTTTCTGTTTAGAAATATAAAATATATCAATTATTTTCATATTGAAACTTGGGACTTGCAGTAATTTACAATTACACTTTGCCAGATATTACGCAAGCAGATAAACGGCCAGACTTAAAAGGATTTAGGGAATGTTTCTAAATCGATTGATACTATCACATGAACACTTTCATGCCATCTTACCCATTACAAACACTTGCACCGACCATAGCTGTTGGGTATAAAGAAAGGAATTATTGAAGACGCTTTTCGTTTTCAAACTTGGGACTTACAGAGATTTACAACTACACTGTTTAGTTTAAGTATATACTTTTATTAAATATTGTATCTGTTCAGTTAAAATATATATTTTTATTCAATTTTGTAACATAACGATGTTCGATTGTCCGTGCACTTACATTTGCATAATCATGTGTTTGTCTGTGTTTGTCTGTTTTGATATAACTGACCATATACAACAATACCGCTGATTATATAATCGAGACCTTGAACTGTGTCGCTGTTGTTTATATTAATTTGCTTATGTTGCATTTGTGTGACACACTTCATGCTGTTCATATTTCTGGATAAACAAATGCAAAAATGCAAGTGCATAATTTTATATATTTGTTTATTATAGTATATAGGAGAATAATTCTGTGTTAGTTTATAACAATTGTAATTTATATTCCATGTTTGTACCAATAAAACTTTGTCATTGTCATTGCCCACATTGATCGCTTGTTATCTTTCTTGTCCCTTCCAGTTCAAGTGCTGGAAGAAACAACTCAAATCAGTTGGTACGACCTGACGAAACGTTTGGTCGAATCATGCCAACCAATTAGGTATTGTCATCGTTGGTCAAGACTCCAAAACGCCATTGACCATGTGGTGACCCCGTCAAGTCAATTGGACACATGCACGCAATCATTTATCCGTTTGCGTTGTGTCACAACATACAGTTTGACAGTTATTACGCAAGTAGTTGTACGGAGAGTCTTAAAACGATTTGGAAAATGTTTCTAAATCGATTGATACTATCAAATGAAGACTTCCATGCCATCCTACCCATTACAAACATTTGCACCGATAATCGCAATTGGGTATAAGAGAAAAAAAGTTATTGAAGTACGCTTCTGGCCGCGATTTTAGTTTGTGTAGAAATATCTGCCACTGCTTTGTATTATTGTTTATATAACGTCTCCTTATAGAATAAAACGTATAGCAGGTATCATAAACAATGATAGACGGATAGACAGATTTAAATAATACAAAGGTGTGGCCACAAATTTAACGCTTATATATACCATACTCCGCTCACCTTTACATTTCTATGCCTAATTACAAAATGACAGATGAAGCAACACATTCTCGAATATCTAAATTCATAAGGCTTAGAAACTGCCTCATAACATACAAAATGAAATTATAGAATTGCTTTACGCGTTTTTCCGAGAAAAATTGTTAATTAAATTGTAAATAAACTATATTCAGTCAATTGAAATTACATGGTGTGTTTATACATGAGCTCACCTTCACGCTTAGCAGGTAGTGTGGTCTTTTGTTCACTACTGTTTTTTAAAATTTGCATAAAAAAAGAAGAATATTCGGAACCGCTCCATCACAAATGCATTGCTAGGAGTAAATCATTTGTCCAAATTTGTCAATTGTCCAAGTATGACATAATCAACAATGTTAAATATATTTGCAAATGGTACAATAGCAATTTTTGAAATAAAAGTGGGTAAAATTACTGCTGCTGGCAAGCAATATAAAAAGAATTATAGATGCATGCGATACTCATTAAATACTGACAGTTCTACGATTAAACCTAAAATTTTAACGTATACTGCTACATAGCGATCTATTTCGCTCACGATACGTATATTCACCCCAGATAAAGTTGAAAATGATAAAGGAGCAAACAGTTGCTGAAACTCTAATTTTCTATTGTTATTCTTTCTCTCGACATCGTTTAAATCGAAAAATTTGACAAAAGATTGCAGCAAGCGATCTAATACCACTAGCGATGCTTTTTCTATTCATTCTATTACTCTTCCCAATTGACCGTTAAAGTTTAAGATATATTGGTGGCGACAGGTTCATTGTAATTAACGTCCAAAAGACAAAGTTTTCCAGCGTACACCTAAGCAACTTATGGAGCCAATAATTATAAAACAACAACTTAGACTTATAAGTATCCGGAATTAACTTCTTAAAGAGCATTTGCAAATGAGAAGGACTATTCCAAATATTATGGTAGTCGGAGATAAAAAAATTTATAGCCATTTAATCAGAATAGATTTGCAATTAGAAAGGGCTCACTCGGTGTTATTTCTTAAAACGCATGCACTTAATAAATCTTTTCTTTCCTAATTTCTCAGGCTCTCTCACACTTGCAAGCTCAATTAATAAACATGACTTTATTTAGAAAATATTTCGAGAAGTCGAGTAAAAGTAAACAGTTACAGCGGAACCTTAATTTAACAGAATTAAAATTCCTATTAAAAAAGTCCGATCACCTTAACTTCATATTTTTTATTCATTTTACGTTTTTTCAATTGTCCAATTGATATTTCGGGCACTTTAAAATGACTGACTTTTCTTGCATTTTTACGCGTACCTTCATTTACGATGAAAATGAAAAAGAAAATTTTCGCTTGTATTGAAATTGGCGACTGCCACAATGAAAATCTGATCGGAACTTGTTGATTGATATTTCGAGCACTTCTAACGCTAGGTCATGTTGGCATGTATGTGCCTTTGTTTAGCGATGATAACGAAGCAAAATAGTGGAGTCAAATTTGCTGAGTATTCATAATAGCGGCCGCTACATGGTGGCGAATCTTTTTCTTTTCCTTTAGTCTAAGTATTAAATCAACGTGTTTTTCAACAATGCCGCCGAAATGGGTGTCAAATTAGAGGGCTTGGGGAGCAGAGTATAATCATATTAGCATGTTAATTCTAAATAACTTGTGGCGGACTTCACAAGTTGATGAATTAATTTTTTCTTAACAATCCCGTCGATATCAAATAAGCGAGCTTGGGGAGTAGAATCCAATAAGCTAAATGCTAAATTCTAAATTAATTCTAAATTAAATAAGCCGGTCGTCGAGGCATTATGAATTTGTTTTTTCATAATCCCGTCGATACGGGTATCAAAGAATAAAAAGAGAGGAGAGTAGCAAATATCCTTTTTTACTTTCCAGACGGCGCAATATTTCAGTGCATTTGTTGGAAAACTGATTGAAATTGGTTATTAAAGAAACACGCTGGTGCAAGTTTTTTTATTTCTGTAAGTTTTCTTGACCCTGGAATTTCTGGAAAGTCCTGGGTTATGCCTCGGAAAAAAGAAAAAATGTTGTTCAATTTCTTTAGACCAAAGGGGAGGCATGCAACCCTGCGTAAAAGAAGTATTCTTTTGTATTTGACCTCTCTACCGTACCACACCAGGTTACAAAGTTCTACTTAGAGCGAGAAATCACTAATTTTCTGAAAATGCGAGAAGGGCGTTTGAATTTTCAAGTCCGAATTTCGATTCAAAAAAAAGTTTTTATTTTATATCTAATATGTGATGTTTGCAACATACAGTTAGTTTCGTGACTTTAGAGTTCTCTGAAAGAAGTGGGATTGTGCGTAACATCTTTTACCTACAAAGCAATTTTTGTGAAGTTGTTTAACGGGCACAAAATATTTACGTTCCCGCTTACCTTGCAAAATTGACGTTTCGTCTTCCTAATCTCCCTACCCCTTTTTGTAAAGTTTTTGATATTTTCGCAAATGTTTAAGGAGGTTTGGAAGTATACAAGTTAAATTAAAATAAGTTTCTTGACACGTATACATAGGTGCCGGTGGTCTCTCCATGTAAATCAGACGTCCAAGTTATGTTCCTTGTGAAATAAAAACTTTATTAGGTCATACGACACAAAATATAGCGAAAATCTTCTAAGGACCCACTAGATGTTATTTGGTTAGTAATAATCTATTTTATTATATTTCTTTAACAGCTTATCAGTTTGTTGGATGTTTTTCTTCATGCCTTTATACTTTATCCATGGACGACAATAAATTGTAACCTTTGGTAAACTTGTGTTGTGTTTTATTCGATTCCTCAGAGGTCGTAGATCTGTTATGGTAAACTGGAAATTAGTTAATGAAGGAATTTATCAAAGAAACATGCGTTGTGAGTAAAGGTTTCCAAGTGCTTAACATAGCTAAATAAATGAAATACCAGAGTAAAATAGGGTTAAATCTATGCATTATGTAATGAAATAAAATTACCTTAGGAGAATCGTGCAAAATCGATCGAAAAAACAATGGGTGTTGTCTGTATTCAAGCAGTCTGCGTTTGAAGACCTTATCAGCGTAGAGTTCTTCACGCCAATACACTAAGTACCACATTAAATGTTTGAATACGCATTGTGAGGAGCCAAAGTCATACCTCGTTTTGACCTCACGGATTCTCCGTCTCTGGTGAGGGGAAGGGAGTGTTAGAATAAGGTAGCTTAAGAATAGCATAAAAATAGAATAGGAATAGCTTAAGAATAGCATAAGAATAGAATAGGAATAGATTAAGAATAGAGTGCAAGAATAGAATAAGAATGGGACAGGAATAGAATTAGAATGGGTTAAGACTACGGTAGAGTAGAATAAGTTAGAATAATTTAGAGTTAGTCTGGGTTCAGAGCCTTTGAGAGTCAGTCTTAGTTTGACGGTCGTTGAGAGTTAGTCTTCGAATAAATATAAAATTTAAGAGTGAATAATAAAAGTCCCTGTAAATATAAATTTTTCTTATGTTTTCCTGGGCCGTTGAGCTGCCTCAACGCCAGAGAATGGGCCGAAAGGCCCTCCCAGCATATATCCATGAGAAGCCTTTCCATTACTTCGATTGTTATGTTTTTATCTTGCATTTAAAATTTAGGACCACCAACGTTACGGCCGCTAAAAATGTAAACAAACAAGTTACCCTTTCTTAGCAGAAGCATAAAAACCCTGACTGTGGGAACGTCTTTCCCGACGGTTTGAATAAAATGTATGTCGATCGGAAGGTAACCAAGAAGCAATGTAATCAGCACGTCTTGAAGCTAATCACTCACTATTCCTCTTTACGGCATTGTGATGTTTCCTAGGACGTGGATGGCGAAATTATTAAAGTTCGTAAGATAGCGCTTACTATTTGTTCGCCATACTTTACAACGATTATTGAGCCCAACTAGTTTAAGCAATAGTGAGCAATAGTAAGCCAAACAACACTTCAGTAAAGTTCGTTGTCTATACATATTTCAGAAACTAAATTTTGTCAATTCGAACAGGAAATTAGCTGACTTCCCAAACGTCTTGTTACCCCACAATATCGAATGGGGAGCAGTGTGATCTCTGCTATGTTTACACAATTCTTCCAACAAAACACATATGCACGTGTCCAAAGTATTGTTATGTTGCGGAAAACATTGTTCAGGAGTCTAGGCTAAGCTTGCTTCAACCGCTTGGTCGCTTAATTATAAAAAGCATCTAGACTTAATTTTGTCAGTTTAAAAACAATCCTTACTAATCGCGCTACCTAAGCTGGGCTGGGCTCCACGGGTTCCCTACCACATTATATACACTCAGACTCAGTTATTTACTCTCAGTAGAGAAGGGTAGATTTGTTTTAGGTTCTATATTTTTGTGTGATCTGCTGAACAAAAAGTAAACTTTTCGGCCTTATGAAGTAAAACTGACATCAATATACCCTGCTGCATAACCCGGCAATTTCATTACATTACAACCTTATCAACCTTACAACAACAACATCATTTGGATTTAATGTCCGAACCGAAGAATAGAATCAAAGATTGCCTGCTTACACGTTTCATGCTTATGCACAACAAGCACAGTTAAATGCTAAATTAGAGGAAGTAGACATAATCATGGTATAGGCACTGTTTGAATACGCCTATAGTAGGGTTGCGCAAGGTAATGTTAAAATATTGCTATCCACCTCAGATCGATTTCAGATCGATAGGATGAAGGAATTTCTCAAAAGAACCCTTTAATTCAGCAAATTCAGCAAATTGTTTTCGAATACACAAATTTGCTAGTAAGATGCGATTTCTTTAATCGGTGCTTTCGCTTTGATCCGAGAGAGGGACATTATTATACTTTTAAGGATTTGCGAGAAACATCTTCAGGACATGAACTCGTCTCATATAGGTTTATATCGCAAAGGAACGCTGCAAGCGCCTCAATGCACGACCGATCACATTTCCATGTGGTCAGAACGCTATGGTTTTTCGGCGGTGACAGTTACAGATAATATTTATACTTTGGGCCATGGAGTGCTGCTGAATGAGTAGGCAGTAGTTAATTGACTACGAATTGGACACTATGATATGAACTAAAAATTATAAACAATTCATATTAACTAAGTAATGCTTCTGCAATAGTTTAAATATCTGAAATCTTGTGAGGAAAGATTAAAATATTAATGTCTAAGTAAATGCCTAACTTAAATGCTTGATGTAAAAAATCCAAAGAGTAGTTAGTAGGAAACTTTTATTCGTGACACTAAATACCCACCAAAGAGCGTTGAACAAAATTTTTATTTATATTACATGACGGCAAACAGGGTCAATTACTTTCCAAATCAATAACAAGACTCTATCTGGTGAAGCCATGCTATACAATACTTAATCTATGATCGATACAAAATATTGAAATGTTCACTAATGATATACTTCTGGAATAATTCTTTATATTATCAGCGCTAATTAATTTTTAAACTGCGAAACTAGAATTCGAACAAATGGAAGGAGAGAAAATACGATGAATAGACCCCCAACCACGTGTAATTGCAGATAACAGTGCAGATACGCTTGCTAAATACAAAATATAAATGTATTATCAACTTTATACGAATCGACATCGCGCTATATGTGCACCAGACCAGAAAAATCCAACCTTTTCCATCGATAAAAACATAAATTCAACTACAATTCTTAGAATTCTATACAAAAAGTAAATGAAGCATGAATTCTATACAAAAGTAAAAAAATTTACACTGCATTCATTAAAAGCGTGTTTCAAGGCTCTGTAAAAGTTAATAAGTAGAAGTCGGAGCTGTAAGGAATCAAAATCATTCCTTATTTTGTAGGCAGAGAGCTGTCAGCCGTAAAAATATATTTTCAGTTGAAAGCATGCACATACAAAACTTAAAAGAAGTCAGAAGGCCGCCTTCTTTTTTATTGTGCCGTGTTACTGTGCTAAACATTCAGCACCATCTTTTTTTCTCTCTCTTGGCAAAGCGGCCGGCACAATCAGACATGTCATGTGTTTTCTTCTTGTTGTGCGCGTAGAAAACTGTGATTTACCGCGATAATAACGCTAAGTTCTAAGAAGAATTTCTTCAAAAATTAAGTAAAATTTCGATAGATCTTACTATTTTTTTAAAGTTTATAAATTGTTGGTATTTGTGTTAAATATCTGTTTTGTTTTATTACGTGCTTGTGTAAAAGCTTCCCGAGGATGCTTCACTCAGTTCAGTGGTTTGTGCAGTAGATTTACTACTGTTATTATTATTATTATTATTATAATTTTAGACTAATGAAATAAATTCTTAGACTGAAAAGAAGACATTGAGCACCAGCAACACAGGCTAATTTATAAAAGTAGATAATGAGCTTAGTAGTTTTGATAAAGTAATATATTGTATTGATATTCTGTTCTGTAGCTGATTGCAGAATGTCCATTAGTTTAATCGTTTCAAATGCAATACTTCTACCCAAGGAAAAGTTAAAGCAGTCGCAGAGAATGTGCTTTACAGTGAGAATTTGTCCACAATTGCCGATTGGGGAGGAAGACTTCTTCAAGATCCATTGGTAAGTTGCAATTGAATGACGAAGGCGAATTCTCGAAAATGTTTGGATCTTGATTTTCTCAACGCTTGTTGGATATAAAGGCGGAGTTAATTGAGGGTTAATGGAAGAGTAGTGTTGATGATGGTATTGTAAATTTCCTTCTGCAATTTTCACTTTAACTTTTCTCCCAATGTAGCTTTGAAGATCCAACTTTTCGATGACATTATCCATGATTAGAGGTGCAGAAGCAGCATACTTCGCCTCTCGATCGGCCTGCTCATTTCCCAATAAACCGATATGACTTGGTATCCAAAGCATTTTAATTTTCTCGCCGGGTGTTGTAATGATATTCCTTAATTTGTTGATGATGCTTCACCTCGAAGTCGAAAGATTCCGTATAGCTTTTAATACAGACAAACTGTCAGTAACAATGACGGTTTTGAGTTTACTTTTATGGGAAAGGTTCGCAGCGTGAAGAATAGCTCTCGCTTCTGTTGTGAAATTTGAAGTGCTTTTGTGATATAGGTGATTGAGAAGAACCAGTCCTGAAACATCTACCACAGCACAAGCAGACCAGAAGATTTTGAGACGTCTGTGTATAAAAGGTTCCAGCCGTTATTCTCCAGTACTTGAGTTTTGTCAGCTATTAGATTCCTGAAGAGGTGATTTGGTGTATCTTCTATCTTGTGCGTAGACAGCGAAATGTCAAAAGAGCACTCTTTCAAAATCCATGAAAGTTTAACACCAAAATAGCGGAAAATTTTTAAGGGAATGTTTAATCCCTTTGCGAAGAAGAATAGTCAATTGTAGATGGTGACTTTCGCATTTTCTTGGCAATAATAATCTTTCTCACGTCTTCACCGAAAATAGATTTGCTTGAATTAAGAAGCTTGGGCAATATTGTAACTTTTAATTCATAAAGTCTATTTTCCAAAACTGGGAGACCAGTTTCAATTATAATATTATTTATAGGCTTCGTCCGAAAACCATAACAACTTGCTTTGAGGGCTTGGCGATAAACCGGTTTAAGAATGTTGACATTAGATTTGCAGCTATTGCCACAAATTATCAAAGCGTAGTCAACCTTGCTTAAAACAAGCATTTTGGTAAGTTAAGCAATAGTGTTAATGTGCGCATGGCTTCTCCAAGCAACGTACTGTATGAAATTCGCCCTTGATAGAATTGTTACATGATTTCGTTCGCAAATTGTTTTGCTTTTAAAATAATCAATATGGAACAGCGCGTCGATGCACCCTCTACACCGCTTGAAACCAACTTGTTGCTTTGTTATCAGGTTCTTGGACTCAAGAAACCAAGATAATCTAAATGCCATAATCTTTTCTAATACATTTGAGAGGCAAGATAAAATAGAGATTGGGTGATAACACGATGCGATGAAGACATTTTTTGACTTTGGAATTGGAACAACTGCTGCCAGTTTCCACATGTAGGGCATATTGCCAGTCAAACATACCGTGTTATGTAGGTCCAGTACAGAGAATAAATTGGATAGTTCTTGTTGAGAAAACGATTGCGAAGGTGGGATATAGAGCGAAAGCACTGTAAATTTTATGTTTAAGATTATTTGTATCGCTACGGCTTGTATGTTTGAGCTTAAATTTACGCTTTTGTGAAGTATACTTGATTTTATAAAAACACCAACTCCTTGGTTGGAATATGAATTTTGAACAGCATTCGTGAAGTATCCAGTATGTGATTTGGGTGGGAAAAGCTTTTATAAAGGTTGGATTAAAATCACTTATGAATGCACGGATTTCATCAAAACTATTAATAAGTCTTTTAATGTTCCATAATAGAATTTTAAAATTTTATTTAATTGTTGTGACACAGAAGCGGTATGGTAGGTGGATTAAGTTGATATGTAAGAGTCTCCGTCGAAAAGGTCGCTATAGGAATTTTTCGTAAATAATTTGTTCTTAGCAGCAGAATAAATGGTTGCGTACATTTGAAGTGCAAGGAGTGGATGCACATGAGTAATTTGACATTGAAGGTTGATTAAGAGATGAAAGGTTGCATTCATTACAACTTGTAATTTGTTGACTAGAGCTAAGAGCTGTTGATTCCGGCGAATTTAGTTAATTAGATTTTAGGAAACGTGTTGTGGTTTCAATTTTTTCAATATTCGATGTTGTTTTGATTTTTTCAATGTTATCTTTGGCGGGTAATGGAACTGGTCCGGCAATGTAATTTTTGGTTAATGGTGGAACAGGTTTCTCATTGGAAAGAGTTAAAGGTTTATTAGGCCCGATTTGCGAGGCGACAGCAGCGTAGGTATTGCTTATGTTAATTCTTTGGGTACCAGATGAATTTATTTCCGAGTACTTGCTTCGCGCCTCGCCTATGCTACAGTAATTTTCTGTTTTGATTTTTAGAGTTTCACGGATTTGTCTAAAACGTGGGCATTGTTTGTCTAACGCCGAGCGTTGGTGATTGCAATTTATGCAGAACCTACGCGTACAGCTTTCAGCATGTGGATGAAGACCACAATTAGCGCAAGATAGAGCACTGGTGCACCTTCTTGCCGTATGACCCAGGCGTTGGCAGTTTTTGCACCCCATAGGATTTGGACTGTAGAGTTCCACTTTACATTTAAACCAAGATACACCAACAGTTTCCTTCCTGTAAGAGAGCGAGTTTTTTTTCCGTCATTTAATTTGGTGAATTTATAGACTTCAGTGACTCCATGATTGCCCAGTTCGCGAAATATTTCATTTTCCGACACAAGCTTTAAGCACGGAGCATAATTTACGCCTCTAACTAAGTTCAGTTTGTCATGTAATTTAGCGTAAATAGCACATAAATTAGCTAATGATTTCGACTTTATGAGATTTTCGGTTGCGCGCGGGTTCCCAGCGAGGACAAGTAAATTCCCATCGCGTATAATCGAGTCTGTATATGTTGTAATGAGATCTAGTGCTTTTTTTATAGCAAAAGGATTGATTTGTGATATTGTTACGTTGTTGTAGAAATAACAACATATTTTTTGTCAATAGGAGTAATGTTACTGATTGGCAACACCGGAAACTCGAGGTGTTTGATATATTTTCTTTGGGGGATATGTTCGCTAAAAGATAAAATCTATTTGAGTTTTTAGTGACGGCCCCGGGGCCATTATGCCTTATGATTGTCTATTATTTAGTAATTTGGGGGAAAACAACTCACTGGAAAAAGATTGGGAACTACTAAAGGAAAATGTCAATTGTTTTCAATTTTGTTATTTTTATTTTCTTGTTTTGTTTTTTGTTTATTTTATTTTTTATAATATATATAGAAGAACCAAAATCACATACCGTATCCACGATATCCGCGATAACCATTTTTAGTAAAAACACTGAAAAAACACGAGCGAAATACACAAAAACACCGAAACAATTAAAAAATCGCAGACGAAAAGAAAACACGCCCTAATTAGCACACGAGTCGCTTACGAATATGAGTAGTAAATATAAAGAGAATTGAAGATATACAATATAAAAACAATGTTTCATATTTTTTCGAAAAAAAAACAAATATTTCGACATAAATACAATCTAATATTGAAAAACCATTGCTTTTTGAAAGCGAATATTATAAGTTAAGAAATGAATAAAAATGTACTTTACTGATTTTGTAGACATTTTGCTATCGTCCAAGCGCCGATAGACAATTTTACGCTTGAAAAAGAATATTGATATAAATAAACAGATTTTAATTCATTGTGAGGAACCAAAGTCGTCCCTCGTTTTGGCCTCACAGATTCTCCTATCTTTAGGGGGGATGCTAGAATATGTTAGACTAAGAGTAAGTTAGAGTTAAGCAAAAAGAACTTATAGGAGAGAGAGAGGATAGTTAGTTACGAAGAATTAGTTTTTAAGCTGAGGTTTAGACAAGTTAGGTTGGTAAGTTAGAGAAGTTGGTCGAGAGGTGCGTTAACGAGAGGACGTCTCGGTTCGGTTGGTGCGGTTAAAATGATGGTAGTGCTAGGTCTTAAATTAAGAAAATGAATTGATGTTTGAAACATTAGAACAGAGAAAACTCATCGTGAGAAATAAATTATAAGGTAGAAAGAAACTCCTTTCAATAAATTTCTTGTGAAATTTAGCTCTAACATCATATGAAAATCTCGGCTAAATATTAAAAAAATTCTGAATGTCATATGGAGTCAACAATAACAAGCTATTCTAAATGAAACAATTTTTAACAAATCGACCTATATATTTGTGTGCGAATGCGTATAGGAATCGATCACGACAATAATAAAATATATATTGCTTTCCACAAAGTTAAGTGGCGAATTTACGTCATCAATTTTATCGAATTTATTTTATGTATATACATACAGTAAAAGTTCCTTATTCGCGGGAGATACGTTCCATAAAAATGCCGCGAATAACCGTGAATACGGTATGGTAATTTATATGGGATTATAGGGGATACATTCCTAGATGACAAACTAAAAAAAAATCAAATATGTAAAAAAATCAATTTAATTGAATGCGAATGTGCATTTAGTTTTTCCCTCTTTAGGCAATTTGTTATTTGGAGAAATCACATAGCTGAAATGAACTAGATTTGGGATTTTCGCAACAATACTTGTGATATTGTGCTTTTTGTTGAAAGTGATAAGAAATAAAAGGAAAGGAAATATATATATACACGTATATATATATATATATATATACTTTAGTATATATATGCACGTATATATACTAAAGGTTTTTTTTGCAATGTGAGAGAAAAGCGGATTAGACGATCATCGGCCGAAGGAGACCATGGTAGAGTAGGGTACAGGATGACCCACTCTGTAAGTAGGTGTTGTCCGTCCTTTTGTTCTTAAAACACATGTATTTCTTTTAGCTTTAACCGTCTGTGGAGTGTCCGTGGGATGAAAATTTAAAACCCACTCATATCTCCCGAATTAGCTGGGTCAGCAATGATACGTACTTCCGTCTTTACAGACTCCGATCCTCTCCAAGTCGCACTTAACTCCGTTTCAAAAATAATACAGTCCGAAGTTCTATGTTCAGACAGACAGTGAGAAAGAATATCAAGGCATATTTTTGAACAATTCGCTTATAACATTTATTCAGTAGAAGCTAGGATTACTGTGGATAACTTTAAGATTCCATGATCCTGTTAATTATTTAACGAATTGGGTTACAACTATCTATTGAATCTACATTACTTGAATCAAACCTCAATCATTTATAAAATGCGGAATTATGTCAATGAAAGAAATGTACATTATAATGCCATCCATAAACTTATTATTTGGCATATAGTGAAATGACACGCACAGTAAATATATAGGGATACATTACACATTGAAAATTTGTGAAGAAAACTCCAATTTTAATTTTTTGTTTAGACAAACATTTCAATGTTATAATTTACAAAAAATCAAAAACTAACTACTCAAAAAATTATTTTCAACAACAAAATTATAAAACTGAGTACGGTACACTAATCTCATCTCAACGCATTTGAAATATACTTAAATGCCGGGAATCCTTAGATTCGGCACGAATTCAACATAAAGGTAAAGTCGATTTTCTTTGGCTGTGAATTACAACATAGCGTAACCTATCAGTTAGAGAGAGGTTACTTTGGATTACAAGGGAGAGTGTTCAATCAATCAGTGAGTGACAAAACAGTGCAAATAAAAATCGTAGTCATGTCGAAATCCATAACGGTCACTTCAAAATTGTAGAAGTCGAGGCTCTCCTATTCAGTGATTTTTTTCGTTCATTTCTATGCATCCATTCAAGTCGTTTTTATGTGTGCTGATATCTGAGACTCGGTAACGATCAGCGTATTCAAAATTTTTCGGACTACCAACTACGCAGTTCTCGATTTTTTTTATTATGTAAAGCGCGAACTTTAGATTGAAAGTGAAGGTATTCTGTATTCAGATTTCCTAGTATGTATTCTGAAGAAAAATCGTAAATCCAAAACTACTTGCGGTCAGTAGTTAAAGGAAGTTTCAATTTTAATTGAACGAAAACTACAAATTATGAAGAAGTATTTTTTAAATTGATAGCTGAAATTATTAAATTAAATTATTTTTTATTAAATTGTTAAGTTAATATAGAAAAGAAAATATTCTAGTGTTTGACAGTTTGAACATAACATGTGCATAACATGAATTTACTTCAATCATTTAACTATCATTTCACCTCTAAGAGCGAGCATTTTATTCCACATCCAGAGAGAACAGCCACTCAACTTTATCTAAAATGTTTGATCGAAATGTTTCACTGACTCATGAAAATCCGTAAATACCCCGAAAAAACCAAGCTCTCAACAACAAAAGACTGCAACTTACAATCTGATGTACATATTGATCTACAGGAAATATTTAGCCTTTAAAAGAGAAGCTTTAAGAAAAACACTCGCAATTACTAAGAACTACCCCCCCCCCCCTCCCACACGCTTCTTCTACTGCGCTCCCCCGCGGGACCACCGTTAGGTATTCCTTCGCGGAGGCTATTTGAAATTATTGCGCATCGTATGGCGAAACCTTAGGAGAATCCTTCATGGGACTGCACTGCCTCTTCTCTCCGCCCGTTGTCCCTCCAGTCGTCGTAACTTCATGAGGGTATTGCTAGCGAACGCGTCTAGGGTGTTCCAAGCTACTGCACAGCCGCTCATTACGTTCGTAATCTCGTTCGGTGGCATTTGAGGTCGCCCGTTCTCAAATCTGCAGCAGTAGAACATTACGTGGTCTGCGTCTTCTTCCATATCCACGCAAACCGGGCAGTTAGGCGAGCTGTTGAGGTAATAATTTACATCACCGAGGCGTCTTTCAACCCATCCTCTTACGGTAGGGAGAAAAGCGAACGTCCATCTTCCTGTGGATTCTTTCCCACCTGGACTGCCATATTCAAATCGAGGTCATCCGTTCCTCGCTTCTTATAACACGTGAGGACAGCTCGCTGCCGCGACGTCGTTCATAGATGCGGCATATCTCGTCGCCCAGAATGTCAACTGGCCTGCTAGCACCAGCGCTGCCTCTTCCGATAGGGTACGGAATGCGCAAATATGTCTCATGGCGCTAAGGCGAGATGTCGCCGCCGTGTGTGTGTGTGTTTATGCCATTGTATGTATATGTACGGAATAATACCAAACAGCAGGATACTGATTACATATGATGTTAACTAGGCTTTATTTTCGACATTGGACTTTCTTAGCTATATGTATGCGCACGAATAAATCTATCGCTATTTATCGAGGCTACTTTTACACAAGTACAACGAAAAAAACCCAGAACATAGGGACATGTAAATGAAGATAATAACGCGATATGTATGTTACTGCCTTAAGTAATGCGAAGCAGAATGTTACTCATATGAAATATGGAAACGACGTAAAATATATGGTTTTTTTCTAATATATAAATAAATAAACTATAAATGATGTAACCTGCAGAATTCGCCAAAAGTACTTACGGAAAAAGGAAAATAAAAGTGTCCTTAAAAATGCGCCTGCAGTGCATCAAAGAAATAAAAAACAAGAGATTAACAGGAAAAATATTTTGTTTAGTGTTTCCAACTACAAATAAAGAAAAAAAAGGTCAGTTGTATTTGAATATAATCACGAAAAAATAATAAGAAGAACTTATGGATGTTGTTATCAAAAATTCCTACAATTCAATGTCAATGCTGTGAAATCTTATTAATACATATTGTAAAATATGCAATGACATTAATGACACCAGAAAAATTGTAGTTTCACCGAAGTTTATTTTGTTAACTAATATTATTCAAAACATACTTTATAACATTCATCATCATATCATCAAAAATATATATGTAGAACATCACCAAACAGTGAAACCAACCAACAATGTGGATACAGCTTCAAAACCAAATATAACCAACATCAGTATTAACAAGTTAAACATTCGGTTGTATTATAAATATAATAAAGAACTTCTCAAAATTGTTTCGATTATTAGTACATAATTTAGTATATAATATTTCGATTATAAGTATATTTATTTATTTATTTATTTATTCCACTTATACGAGACACTCAACTAAAACAAATTGGCAGTCGAGTTCAATTGACTCTTAAAGTAAATCCTAAATTAATTAATATTAAAACTTAGTATAAGTACAATAAAACAAATAAGAAGGAAAAAAAAGAAACAAAGCATGTACACAACTAGCATAGAGCCACACCCACAACCGGTACAGGACCAAATTACAAGTGAACCCCTAAGCCATCATAAACATGCATAAGCTTGGCAACCGATAATAGTTAACAACAATTAATTTTCGACTCATAAAGACTTTTTAAGGTTAAAAGTTAGTTCAAGTACGACATAGGTAAATCGCACGTATTAAACAATGTTATTTTAATGGACTTTAAAAAGTTCGTTAATGAGAATAAGTGATAGACGTCATTTAGGTTTTTGCAAACAACTCTGAGTGGGTTAAACAGTTCGTAATTATATTTGCATTGACTAAGCTTTATCAAGATAAAGTGCCTAGAGAAGCGGTTAATTACATTAAAGCCTATCTCACGAAGTAATGCGGGCGAGTTAATTGTACCATTTATTAATTTGATTACGAAGGAAACCCCAAGAACAAATTTACGTTTCTCCAGTGACGGTAAGGGTAACAGAAGCAACCTATTTTCATAGGGTGGAAGAGGGGCAATCGGGTCCAAACCCAAATTCCTAATGATTCCTTTTGAAATTCCTTTTGAACAGATTCAATTGAATCTACGTAGCACCTATGTGAAAGAGGCCACACAACAGAGGCATACTCAAGTATAGGTCTAACCAAACACATCATCAAGCTCTTTCGACCACCTCTTTATAAAACCACGCGCGGACTTAGCTTTGCTTAACGAGAGCTCAATAGGCAAATTGAAACGTAACCTATAATCAAATAGAACGCCTAAATCTGTAAACGAATCGACGTCTTCCAACGTATGCGAATCGATGAAATACTTAGTAATGAACGACTTCCTTCTTGAGGGAGAAAACTTTTTATATTTATTTAGATTTAGTTTCAGAAGATTCAAAGAGCACCATGCAACCAAATTATTCAAATCACTTTGTAGATGATGTGGATCAATTGTACGGAAAAGGAAGAAAACAGTTTCACATCATCAGCATACATTAGGATCTCGCTGAATTTAATCACGAAGGGCAAATCATTGATGTATAAATTAAATAAAATGGGTCCCAAGCTGCTACCTTGAGGTACACCAGACGTCACAGCGAATTCGTCCGAGGTAATGAGGTTAAACGAAACCCTGAATGATCTATCATGCAGATAAGAGCGTAACCATTCCACTAAGAAGAAAGGTAAGCCAGAGGCTAGGAGTTTAAAGATAAGTAGTCTATGGACATCAGTGCGAGAGCCAGTAGAAAAGGCCTTGAAAACATGAGAAGTAAACTCTAACAGATTGGTGACCGTAGATCTTCCCTTTCGAAAACCATGTTGGAGAGGAGAAATATACGATTTCATGGAAAAGGCTATAGGCGGAGCCACAATTCGCTCGAATAGTTTAGGCAGGACACTCAACTTGCCAATGCCTCTGTAGTTCTCTACACGTTGCCTACTACCACTTTTGTGAATAGGAATAAGGAAACAAGTCTTCCAACACAAAGGGAAAACACCTAAATTCAAGGACTTGTTAAAAATCTTTAGGATAACACCACATAGCTCGCCAGCACAAGATATAAGTACACATGAGGGGATTCCATCAGGTCCAAGCGAACAATTATATTTTAGAGAGCTCAATCCTTCAAAAACGTAATTTTCTGATATAACAAAGTTAGAAATTGAAATCAAATTAGAAATCGGATATGGATATTTTGCTGATAAATTAAAATCGGCTGTTGAAAAGTTCTGTCGGAAGTATTCCGTAAAGAAATTTGAGGTTTCAAAATCATCCGAGAACTCGGAGCCATTAAAAGACACATGCGAGGGATTTATGGAGAATTTTCTTAACGAACTTAAAAAAGTTTTTAGGATTAGCAAACAAGGAGGATTTAACAAACTGAAGGTATCTGCAATAGTATTGGCGGTTGAGGAAATTAAATTTATGCCTTGCCACTGAGTAAGGGAAATAGTCGAAAAAAGAACCACTTTTCAAAAGTTTTTTGAAAAGCTTGTTGAAAAGTTGTTCCTATTCTTGTAATATTTAATTGTTTTATTAAACCACGGGGGACACTTGCTTCGAGGACGGGACTGCTTGATCGGAGCGGATGCAGAAATAGCTTGATTTAATATATGGTAGAACGACGATAGTTAGCTATCAATACTTCCCACTAAGAAATCAAGCACAATATGAGAAAGATGTGATTTTAGCATGGAAACATTGATTTTATGGAAATCATAAAATTTATATGAAACATTTGAATTTGGAACATTATAGAAGTTCAACGAACCAACATGCTTGTAACGAAAGGAAATACCCAATGCTGGATGATATGGATCCTCAGGTAAACTAAACGGAAGACAACGATTAACGCAAATCTCAAGAAAATTGGTAAAGCGAAGATCAGGCAATCTACCATTGCAATTAGGGGTAACATTGTATTGAAATATATTATGATGAAATAATTCATTAAAGAACACAACAGCTCTACCAGATGTTGAGGTAGTAATCAAACAGCCAGAACTATCACTGTAATACCCAGTGACTTGAGGCAAATTGAAGTCACTCAACGCAATGACCATATCGGTAGGTTTAGATTGCTTGGCCACTTCACAATTGAGGGCGCCCTGTTTCTTATATACAGAGATATCCGAGTTTTAGGGAATATAGGAGCAGGTCGGAAGTAGTTGGAAATTCAAATGAATAGGGGTGGACTGCCGAAGAAATAGCAATTAAAGCACTACCACCATTGCGATATAATCGATCGTTTCTGAAGACTTGAAACGAATTATGGAAAAGTTCCGACGAATGTAGATCCAGCTTTAACCAAAATTCAGTGCAGACGAAACAGCAAAACTTCGTGCTCACTGAATTTAGGAAGGTAGAACGAATTTTTGAATTTAGGCCCCTAACATTTTGATAAATTAGAGAAAATGAGCTTGAAGAAAAATTTAGTTTCTTGAAGGGGAAAGAGCTACTGCATTAGCATTACGGGGTCGATCTCGAGGCATAAATTCCTTAAGTAAATGGTTTATTTAACATCAAATCCATATTTTCAGACGGAACTAGAATTTTAAAAGATGAGATAGCTCTAGATTGAGAAGGGGCCAATTTGAAAGTACTAATGCGCTTTAAATTGGCAGAAGAGGCTTTCGCTGCCAGATAACTTTTTATGTTATCAACAGATGTATCTGGTGCCAGTCTTGACACAAATATTGCCTTTCTGGGAGTAACTGCCTTCAAGCATATGTTATCTGTACTAGGAGCAGCAGGGTTCACGGATGGGGAGTTATGAGTTTGAGAAAATATAGAAGGTGTAACCATACTTGCACGAGCAGCTTGTGCCCGGTTTGGCGACCGGCGTTCACACTCGAACAGCCGGGAGGAGAGGACGATTTACCACTATCATTATTAGTTTTAGGCGATGACGCCTGAGAAGATTGAGTGACATCAATGGGAGGAGATACCCTTGCCACTTCAGCATAGCTCAAGCCAGAAGAATTTTGCGACTTTTTTTTAACTTTTATGTTATCGACCGACTCAGCAGTAGAAACGCTAACATTCTTTGTAGACTTTAAGGAATCGCTAACCTGCACCTACGAAACAGACGTAGAAGAACTCAGAGGTGACGAACCACACCCTACCCTACGAGTTGAAACTTTATTAGTCGGAAAGGAAGATGACTGCGCAATATAACGAGACTCATCAAACCTAGTCTTGATTATTTCAAATTTCTCCCACAAGGAGCGGAGATTTTTGCTCAAATCTGAGAAACAATTTCTCGTCTCCGTGAAAAATTTGTAGAAATCAATGTTCCGCTTTCTGCAATCAGGACATGACCATCGTAAACCTTTAGAAGGGCCAAGGACTGCATTCAGCAGCACGGCACACTTTGCATGTCCAAACCGATCACACAGCCAACAAGAAATGAATCGTTCAGATTCAGGGCCTGTTTTCACACGACATGATGTAAATAAGTAATCCATGTCCATTGAAAACCACAAAAGTAGCTTATGAAGGAAAAGAAGAAAAACTAAAAAACTCCACGGCACAAATTTTCAGCAAATTAAAGCAAATTTCTCACTTCCCTGCCCACTGTAAACATAGAGCGAAAGCTAAAAAAACTGCAAACGAAGATTAACAGGCAAAAAGAGAGACTTTTACTAAGAGCTCAATTGTTGATTACACTAAACCAAAATGATTTTTTCACATAAATGATTAATAAATTCATATACGTTAAATTCACACTTTATTCTTTTAAAGAATTTTTAAAATTAAATACGAATAAAGCAAAAAGGCTAAGAAATACACTACAAAAATTAATATATTTTTTGCACAGAATAAAAACGCATGATGATTACTACTTCTTTTGTTATTATAAAGTAAAAAAAAAGAAAACAAAAATAAACAAACATCTCTAATTAATAAAGTAATTAAGGCGAATGAGTGAAATATTAAAAAAAAATGTGGTCAATTCTGTTTAATCATGAGAGAAAAGTAGGCTTTAAGCTGTCTTCGAACTTAAACTTCGCGGTCTCCCCAATACAAATTCTTGGAGCCGAAGAGGGAGCAACAGTGTCAGTGTTTCGTTCGTCTGCTAAAGAGGAAATTAGGTGCAACTTCTTTGCTTTAACCGTCCTACCGCTCCCACAATAATATTTCACTTCAGTTTATTATATCAAAAATTGTACATAGTTTTTTTACACCCATCACTGAAGGACGAGGGGTGTATTCATTTTGTCAAACCGTTTGCAACGCCCACAAGGATGTTTGAAAAAAAATTTTGTATATTCTTGACCAGCACCAATTTTAATCGATATAAGCATATCCGTCTGTCCGTCTATCTAATGTGTGTTGTAAACATTGTATCTGTCGACTTCAAATTCGGCAGCAACATACGAAGTTCTTCCACATAGTTTGGTGGTAAAAATAGGCCAAATCGGTGGCAGGGCACGCCTATAGTAACATGTAAACTGAGAACACATCTATTTTTCAAGGAGAATGAAAAAATGGTTTTTTGATCCTTACTTATGAAAAAACCGCTTACTCAACATTATCAAGTGTATCAAAATTTAATTTTTTTTAACACCGTTATAACGCACAGAAGCTGTAACAAGTGGTTGCATAAAATGATTTATTAGAAATACATTTCTGCGTGGGAGGGACTGTTTATTTCACGAACGACCAAAAGAAGCGAGTTTTCTCTGGAGAAATAGGACGAAAGAAAAAGCAGAAAGGGATTCGAATTTCTAGCATGAAGAGGAAAAGTTACGAAAATTTACAATGAATTAAGAACAATATTCTTAAAATGGAAATTTTGTGTTAAATAAGTAAGAAATAAGTAAAGTTTAAATATTACTAAGAGAAAGAAAAAAGAAAAATTTAAAATAACAAGCCGAAAGAAAAGAAAATTTTGATTCTTGAAAAAGTTATTATAGAGGTGAAATGAACGAAAAAGAAAAGGAATATGGCGGACATTTTTAATGTGCCTAAAAACAATAAAAGCTCGTGATTTATTATTATTATTATTATTTTAATTTTAGACTAATGAATTGAATTCTTAGACTAAAAAAAGAGACATTGAGCACTAGCAACACAGGCTATCGGCAGTGTTGTTGCACCTTAGTGAATAGATTTAAATGTTTTAGGAAATAGTGTAAATATATAACGTCTTTATTAGAGTGCATTGTAAACTCATTCAACTAGACCATAGATTATGTATTTCAGGTATTTTGAACTTAAGAAATATTGCTCGTGATTTAAAATAAAATGGTTGCATTACTTAAGAGCATTTAATACATGTTTTGCGTTAAGTTTTTGTTAAAAATAAATTTTAGAAAAATCAAAAACATTTAGCAAATATTTTTTTGAAGAAGCGCCCATTTTGTTAACTACATAATGATGGTATGCGTGAATAACGGAAAAATTAAGACGCCTGAAATATTATCTAAAGAAAAAGCACGTAGTAATTAATTTGTAAAATAAGACAGAAACGAGAAAACTTGATAAATTATCAATAGGAAAAGTTATCAGTATTTTTAACAAAAGCAAGCTTAGAATTTTTGCTTGCAACGAAAAATAATCTGAAACTTTCATCCAATTTTATCCGAAAGGTGTTATATTTTAAGAAGCAAACAACAGCGATGTTCTCTCTTGCCTGGTCTTATTAAACCAGAAAGTGAACACATGATTAATCGACAGATGAAATGAAATAGAAATATGAAAAAAGGTCTTTTACCTAAATTTTGTCTCATAAGAGAAAGGTAGGCTTAAAAGAGTCTTTAGACCCAGCTCCAGGGTCTCCCATAGACATTATAGGCTAAAGGAGACCATTAGTTAGGCCGGATAGTGAAAGTGCTTAGTGTATGCCCGTTCGGTAAGTTATGCTTTGTCCATTCCTATGTTCGTGAGAGGGTGTGTATGTGCAATTTTTTAACGAGTAATAGTCTGAGAAATGTCCGAAAGACAGGATTTACAACCAATGCCCCTCTCCCGAACCAGTTAGCTCAGAAAAGGCACGTACATCGGTCTCATCAGCCTCCAAATCTCCAATACCGGTATAATTTTTTTCTTTTAATTACATTGATAGAAAATATATGCATAATAGAAATGAGGAAGAATAATTATAACGAAAATTTTTTGACAATAAATAGACAGATATGTAGAAAAATAGTGATAATCATTCAAAAAACGGCAAATTTACTTATAAAAAAAATGTTGGCATGAAAAAAAAGAAAACCGGCCAAGCACAGAAAAATTAAAAGTTGATAGTTGAATACGCCTTATACGCCTACATATAACTGCTCAAGCAAATGCATCCATAACCGCTCACGAATATTTCTACCATAGTGCGAATATACTCACACACAGGTCTATTCAAAACGTCGTAGCATATAGCATGCACATATTCATAGTCTAGTCTTACGCATACTCGTCGTACAAATTTCAGTAATTGCTCTAATTTCAGTTTATTATTTTACTCTCTCTCTCTCTCTCTCTCTCTCTCTCTCTAGCGATCTTTGATATCATTTAGTATCTAAAAATGTTGCTACGCAAATGTTACTAGCGAAATGCTCCATCTTATATATATAATGTTTTTGACGTTACTTACGCCACTTATAAACAAAGCTGTTGCAGGACATACGAACTTAACCTCCGCGTTCTTTAAGTTGTTATTCAAATTTCGTGCAAAATTTTTTTGATTCGCTGCAAAAATTGTTCCGATTCAAAGATAACTTTTGAAAATGTATGTTCTTTATATATTATATCATTTTCATATGAGAAGCGATTTCAGAAAAATAAAATCAGCATTGTAATTATCTAACATACTCGAAAATCTCTTATATCTCATAAAACACTTCAATAGAGAGGAGCAATGGCGATGGCATAAAGTAAATGTTTTCTATAGAAAGGTCTGTGGTGGTCGACCAATTAAGTTCAGTCCATATATAAATTTTTATATTACGTTGCTAGTCCCAAACGACTTTACCATGGTGCTACGTTTGTCACGTTTGTTGGCAAGCAATACTAGAAAAGTTCATTCAATTTTTATTTTATCTGATTTGTAGCTTTTCAAATATTTTCGTTTACAAAGAAAAATATTTGTTTTTTCATTTATTCAACTATTTCCATTTCTCGTACATCCGCTCGATCATTATGCATTACAATCAGTTCATTTATTCGCGCGAAAGGCGTCGATTTGGACGGCAATGTTTATTCAGCGATCGCACGCAACTAATGTTTAGCATTAATCCCAATATGAAACTGCGTCGTAATTACATATTACGTAATCCCGTCAACACAGGCACACAACTAAGCGATCAGAAAGCGTTCAGCATGATAGAAACTGAAAATGTTACATATGCAGAGCACGGCATGTATCATTATGAGGGCGGCTGGCCGAAAGAAGTTAATATTAACGACGAGGAGTCAACATTGAGATATCGGAAGAAGATTGAACGTGAAGATGCTTGGGGACAACAGGTGATAACTATGATCGCTGATACTACGGCAGTCATAGAGCAAAACAATGCCGTAAACATCTATCAAGAATTTTTTATAGACCTACCGGCTGAAATATGCGAACAGATCCGGTTTGACTTTGAGTCTAGACAAAAAAATATTTTCCATGATCCTTACACACCACATCGTCCGATTTCAGTGATCGATTGGGCCCCAAACGACGTGAAGCGGTTTTTGGTCCTGCATACCAACATACCTTTGAACAGATTAGAAGCAATTGAACGCCTTAAAACTCCCAAAGCTAGGACTGTAAAATTTGAAGGTCGTTTGGAATCTACAGAAGGCAATAATTTTTACATATGGGATTTGGAAAATCCTTTAAAACCTATGGTGGACTTTACGAGCACCGAAATTGTACGTAAGACGTTCTACTGCCCTAAAGATGAAAACTGGATAGCTGGAGGATTACATTCAGGCAAAGTTTGCCTATGGGATGCGCGTACTGGAGGAGCTCGTGTTTGTGCTTGTCCGCTGGAGGCAGCTCATCGCGAGGCAACGTCGGCTGTATGTTGGGTTCATTCCAAGACTAACACCGAGTTTTATACGGGTTCTTTAGATGGCTCTGTAAAATATTGGGATGGTCGCGATATGGAAACCCCTATACAGGAGATATTGCTAGATCCTGTTTTAACCGATTCCCAGTCGCGATCTAGATCCCACGGTGTGACCGTGTTGGAATTTGAGTACACAATTCCAGTACGCTTTATCATTGGCAGTGACATGGGCAGTATATTTGTGGGCAACCGTAAGGGTATGACGCCTTCGGAAACCCTAGCTGCGGGCAATTATCGAATATTTAGTGGTCCCATACGCACAATCGAGCGTAACCCTTTCTTTGTGAAGAATTTTCTAATAACGGGTGATTGGTGTGCTAAAGTTTGGGCCGAGGAATGTAAAGGCTCGCCCACTACTTTACTTATAAAAAAGAAACATGAAATATTTTGCGGAACGTGGAGTACTATGCGCTGCTCACTCTTTGTAACAGGTGATGCCAAGGGCGAATTGGATTTTTGGGATCTTTTGCTGCACCAGCGCAAACCCATTTTCACCTTCAAATTTTCGCACGCCATCCTTTGTGCCAAATTTCGTCCAGATGGCGAATACTTGGCGGTGGCTCTAAGCAATGGTGACATACAAATTTTGGAAATGGATCCTGCTTTAAAACACAGTACTAGCAAAGACAAAGCTTTAATTGCAGCAGTAATATTTACAATAATAATAATAACCTTTAGTTAGACTTTACACTTTGTTTTCTTACAGATGTTCGAACGTGAGCAATTGCGCTGTAAGCTGCTGGACGGACGTGTGGAAGAAATAAAACTGAGGCGAAAAACCGAAGCAGTTGACGGAAAAAAATCAGCTTTCGCTAAAAGAGAGGAGGATATTATGAATCCCGATGATCCGGAGGAATTTCTACGAATTATAACAAGAGATACTGAATTCAAAGAAGTACTCAACACATTCCAAGATCAAGTGTATAAAGTCGATAAAAAACGTCAGGAACGTGAATATGTCATGGAGCGGACTGATTTCGAAGCAGACTTCGACCCTTCTGAGACAGAACCCAAATCGTAGAATGGCAAATGAAATCCTAACTGAAAATAGAAATAGTTTATCCGTTTTCTTTTGTATATTATTAATGACGCTTTATTTTTTTTTTTTTTTTTTCAATATACCGTAATAATTTTTGATAACTCATCTAACTCAATAGTTCTCATACCTAACACAAGAATCATCAACTTTTTTCGAAAGATACTTGGTTTTCTTATAACAACTTTAACTTCAAAATAATCCATAAGAAATGACCATTTCAGTTTGTCCAATTGATCATCCTTTAGTTGCAGAAATTCAGAAGTGTTGAGCCCCAGAAGTTGAGAAGCGATGGTATCACTTAAGGCAGCCTCTATTAAAGTCCCGGTGTGATCGCTCAAACGCAGATTGATATTAAAAAATGTTTCATAGTTATCCCCAGAATAATCAAAGGAAAATCCTAGAAGACACTTCTCTGAGTCGCACGCGGTTTTTTCCTTTGGCATAAAGCGGCGACACGCTTTGCTACAGGAAAAAGTTTCATTTTTATGCTTTGAGCGAAACTGTTGACAAGCTAACTTTACCATCTTTTGCTTATTACAAAGTTCGGAAGATCCAAATTAAATTTAGTTATCATGGCGTAAAGCACGGCGGTAAACTGTTGCTTATCATCAAGTAAAGATCCTTGAATTCGATCATATATTTGCCTTACGGTCATTATGGTACAAACGTCTTCAGCTTATAGACGCACGGATGTAATGTACAAAATAGCATAAATAAGCCAAGTAATTAATTATGTGCTAAAATCTACTTACGTTTGGGCAAAGTCTCAACTTTTATTTGATTAAACGTCTCAAAGTCCGTTTTTGATATTGTGCTCACAAATTGTGTCAACGCTTGAGTTTCTTGTCCATAGGGATTTTCATAAATTAAACTACGACTTGCTAAGCTCAATGTGCAACTTTTATAAAAGTCGGAATAAGAAACTTTGAAATCGATTAAGTGTAAAATTGTGTTCAAAGGTTTCCAAAACTCTAAAGCTCTTTCTATCCAGTCTTGTTGCCAAATGGTCAATAACATACCGCCCGGAGAACTTTTATCAAATACTACTATCTCCAGGCAACGTTTAAGCTTATTGTCCCGTGGCGTTTTAAATTCACGTAATGGCTTCAACGAACCTACTATTACTAAGAAATCGAAAAAATAAGATTGGGTCTTTATATTGTTATTACTGGTGTTTATATCAGCCAGATTTAATACACCATGTAATGGCTTATGGGGAAGACGCCATAATTGTCGCATTTTAGAGTATCTATTTATATCATGGTAGCTATGTTTTTCGAGAAATCCTTCACTTTCAGTTAATATTAAAGTAATAGGCAAGGTCGCTATCGGTTGATACGATGCTTGCTTGACATCATTTTTTTCTTGATATAGAGTAATCTTTGGACATATTACATCCACAATATCACCTAGTTTAACATTTTCATAATAATGTAAGATTTTTTCCTGCCGATCCCAAACTTTGCAGTTAATAATGTGTTGTTGGCTGTCGCAAATAGTAAAGTTCATAACACCACGGTATTGTGTGTCATTTTTAGCCGGGAAGATATTTGGCTCGGTTTTATTAAGAACTAAGGCTACGACCAAAGCGTTGCTGATGTCCGGATGAAGTTCGGAGAGCTTTTTAGGAAGTAATTCTACTTTAGATTGAGTTTGATTAGATAATTCAGACATTTTGCGGGAAGAAATTAAAACACTTTCGCATGAAAACGGCAATTAAACAATATTGCCAGAATTAAGAAACTTGCTTGTTGAAATGTACTTCATAGCATTGGTCGTTGCTAATGGTTATCGATTTAACGTATAAATTAAATTGATACAGTATTTATAGTTCCTTTCTCTCTACTTGCGTGCTATGGAAGTGACTTATAAAAAGGAACGACGTTATTTTGGTCGCCCAACTGCTTTCGAAAGCAAGGATGAGGTTTTATTCAATGAAAATTCAAATCGTGAGCTATCGAAAAATTATGTATTGAGAAATCCTGTAGATGATGGTACTCAGTATGGTACCCGGTGGTCCTTAAGTCAAGCTAACACTGAAAGAGCGACTTATAAGCATATTGGTATTACACACAACGAGGGCGGTTGGCCCAAAGATATTAACATGCATGATCCGGAACAGACAGTGCGTTATAAACGCAAAATTGAAAAAGATGAGAATTACATAAATGAAGTTATGAATTTAACTAAACCCATGGAACAATATATTTTGCAAAACAATGCTGTTAATATATATGAGAACTATTTTGAAAATTCAGAACCAGCGCCCTTACCGGAACCGTGTCATTCGCGCACTATTAACGTTTACCGCGACCCCAACCCAATAAAAGTACCGGTCACTCATTTGAGTTGGTCACCAGATGGTGGATTAAGAATGGCCATAAGCCATTGTGACATGAAATTTCAGGGTGACAAAACGGGACAGAAATGCAATTCATATATATGGGAAATTGAAAATCCCAATGAGCCGTACATAACTCTCGAACCGAAAGTGCCTTGCGTTTGTTTGGAATATAATCAAAAAGATCCCACTAGTTTGGTAAGCGGTATGTACAATGGCCAGGTAGCAGCCTGGGATACTAGGCATGGGAGGTTTCCTGTAATGATTAGTGAACGGGAGATTTGTCATCGTGATCCTGTCAATTCGGTACTATGGAACAATTCAAAAAGTGGTTCGGAGTTTTTCTCGGGAGCTTCAGATGGCCAGGTGCTTTGGTGGGATACCCGTAAACTCAATGAACCGTTAGATAGATTATTAATGGATCCGGTGCGTTCGGATGAGCAAGATTTGGGACGCTCTTTTGGGGTTTCAGTGTTGGAATATGAAACGACTATACCGACTAGATTCATGGTCGGTACTGAGATGGGCATGTTATTCTGCTGCAATCGAAAAGGTAAAACACCGGTGGAAAAAATCCAAATAAGGGTAAGCTTAATGAATTTATGAAATATAACTATAATGCAAAAAAACTACAAAGCATTTCTACTTCTTTTCTTTCTATAAATTAGATGATGTGCCATTTGGGTCCTATTTATGCAATAATGCGGAATCCAGCTTTTGTGAAAAACTTTCTAACCGTTGGAGACTGGTGTGCTCGCATATGGTCGGAAGATTGTCGGGAAAGTTCCATTATTTGGACGAATAATAGTCCGGCCATGTTAACCGACGCGGCCTGGAGTTACACCAAGTAAGAGCATTTGGTTCAAACAAATTTTGCTTATAACCTTTTGGTAGAGTTTCTCAATTTTTCATAACACGAATGGACGGTGTACTGGATACTTGGGATTTATTGCAACAACAGAATGAACCCGTTTTAACCGTCAAAGTTTGTGACGAACCATTGTATTGTTTACGTACGAGCGAAAGTGGTAAATTCGTTACATGCGGCAGTAAACTTGGGACCACATTTCTCATTGAAGTCTCAGAAAATATGGTGACGTCTAATAAAAACGATAAGCCATTGTTAACCGCGGTAAGACTTATTCGCAGGCATATTGATAGGCTAATTTCAACTAAATCCGCCGCTCTCTAGATGTTTGAACGAGAAAACCGACGTGAAAAGATTCTAGAGGCAAAATCCCGTGAAATTAAATTAAAAGTCAAAGTTAACCAGGCGGCAGATCAGAATGATGTAACAATGGTTGATGGTAAATTTAATTTAGATGCGTTTAAAGGTATAATGGAACAAGTTGAAGCGGAGTATTTTGCAGCCGTAGAACAAGAACGGCTTCGTAGAGTACCAGGCAACAAGCGTAGGTGGATTCAATAATATTTGTTACATATTCACCTCACCTCATTATCATTACTATTACTATTTTTTCTTTTGGTCTACAGAAGATGCGGAAGAATCTGAATTATCCGAGGCCGGTAGTATTAAAACCAGAGATTAAAACCGTGCTTGAAGATTTTTCAACAAATATCTTTGTGAAATTTCTTAGTCAATTAAGTTATTGAGGTTTGCATAAGTTAATTTAGTTATTAATGAAATAAATATTGTTTTTGAAAACGAAAGGTGTTTGTTGTATGTAACCAATCAAATCGCTTGGTTGGATAAGATGTTCAGCGGGTGATGAAAAGTAGAGTCTTTGCTTCCCAAATCTATTATTAAAGGAATATACTCAAAATCTATAAGCGTAGGTATAATTTAGATTTTAATCTTTTTCTTTTTCACACTTAAAATCACAACGACTCATAACGAAATCATAAAATTGAATGTAGAGATTATGTCCGCAAATCTGTTCACTGAAAAATTCCAACAGAAATTACATCCCAATGGGCTGCGCAATAATTAAAGCAAACTTTCAGATATCGTCCATAACCCAACTACGCAAAATTAATTAAAAATTCCAAAACGTAATTTAACTCTTCAAAAATGTTATTTTATTATAAAATAATTTATTACTTTCTAATTTTTAACGGAAACTCTGATTCGCTGCCAAAGTATTTTTCAATTCCTATTTTTGTGAACGATGTTTAATATAAGCTGGCAGTTCTTCTGTACTCCCGACATCCCTGTTTTTGCTTATATCATTACGTGCCCAGGTTTATTATCAATTTATAAAAAACAATTTTGCCCAGGATTATTATCAATTTGTAAAGAACAATTTCGTCGTGCCCAGGTTCGTTAATTTGTCGTGCAATTCCATGATCAACTGTTTTCCCAAGAAAAAATATTAAATTATTTAGGAAAAGATGTAACAAATTTAGTACAACTTCTGATTACGAATGACAAAGAAACACAAATAAATGTAACATTCGCAAACCAAAAATATTCAATGTGTCATAGAAGAGATCCAGAATGTGACTATAAAACATCTTATTGAGCTACAAAAATGAAATCAATAAAATTAATTTATGCTTGGGGTAAATTACGTGTTTAGTTTTTTACATAAAAATAATCGTCTAAATTTCATATATACACAAGAGAAGAGTGACGTAAGCGAGAATGAGCACTTATTGATGGTGGCAAAGCTTAATACATGAAAGAAATCCAAGGTTTTAAAAAAAAACCATAAAAACACGTAGCCATTAACTTGCACACAGATGTTATGGAAGATTGGTAAAAGTTGGTTTTCATATAAAATACCGTCTAGCACAATGTGATTTATAGAAACCACAAAAAAGATACAATAGCGTAAAAATATATGTATGGAATTAGCGTTAGAACGCGGCTATTTGTGTGTGCGATATACACGAAAATATTTGAATAGTTTAAAATTATGATGTAGTTTCGACAATTTCTCTTCACAATTAAAAATTTTTTTATTCAAAACTGTCACTATGTACGCACGCTATAGAATTGCAAGAACAAATTAAGGAATTAGTGTTGCGACCTTGATTTAATTTGAAATATGCGTGTGAAGAATCTAAGTGACGACAAAGTGAATATATTTTATTGTCACTATTGTCACTATAATAGTGGAAAAAACTTTCAATCAAATTTACAAATCTTTACTTCGAAATATATTTTTCTATCAATAAATTAGTATAATTTTGAGCAGAAGGATAACACTTTCACTTACAGTTTATGTCGTGACAAAGCCTCGATGTTGTCTAGATCTCTAAAAAATTTTCCTTTCTGTACCAGCAAATAATTTAAGGTTTTATTTTTAATTTTTCGAAAATTTACATTTTCTAATTAGAAGAATTTTCACTCAAACGGGAAATCTTGCTATTGCTGATAGATACGTAAAATGAGTGGAGTATGTATGGGTCCGTTAGCAGTTTGTTATAAATCCTTTCAAGAAGAAATAATCTTTTAAATGAAGTTCGACTGCTACTTTGCCTTTATTCCTAAACAGCATGAATCGTCTAAGAAATAAATGCAGTTGAATTAATTACCCTTCAAGGGAATAATAGGGAAATAATATTAATTTAAAAGCATTTGTTACGTCTTAGCATTGGATATTAAAGAAAGGCGTACACAGAAAAAATTTAAAATTTATTTCACTTCATCCCTTGTGTCTTACTGATAATACTATAAGAAAATTGCATTTTATAAAACTCCGAAAGGTTTCTTTATTCGAATTGAACAGATGGTGTTATTTCTCCCATATAGCGTTATTATAAATTAATTTTTAGAAACGTTCGGTGTAAATTGGCACGAACAGATAATTTTTTGTTATAAGTTTTATGTAGTAGTGCATTTCGAAGATTGTCCCATTTCACTAAAATCAACTAGAAAATATTTCTTGTAAGAACTTTTCCATATGAGTCGGATACGTATATAGGCGGCGGAGCAAAAATTTATGCGTTCTAATTAATTTTTAATATGTCAAGTCATGTTCATGAACTCCGACTGTTTCTTTGCTTAAGAATGTAGCAACTCTATTTTTGCTTTAGAGCATCGGAAATGTGGACTTCCATCTTCTTAAAACACATGGTAATGTTATTATTAATTCATTTATTTAATTAATTCAACTATTACGTCGCTATCACTGCTATTAGTATTAGTATCACTTTGTTGGAAATTATTTGCAACTGCATTGTCTTCCAAAAATTTGTTATCAATTTCACTTGGACTTCACTGATCTCAAAACTTTCCCTAAAATAAGTATGATGGACCCACCGACTTGGTGGATAAATTTATTCTTAAATATACCGTCTATACGGGTATCAAATAAAAGGACTTAGACAGTTTAAGGCACAAACTTGGTTATGTCACAACGTGATAGATAACGTTTTCTTAAGAATACCTTTTGGCGAAGTAAAAAGTGAATGATAAATTTTATCCCGTTCACTTTTTTATCGCAATAAATAAAAGCGCCAAAAGTAGGTCGCCAAGGATTTCGATGCTGGTGGGCATGCAAGATTTGGCCACAGCCGAATATAACCTTTTTACTTGGAATATTCTACAGAACTTGTAGCACAGGGTAACACGCAGAAGGGCTTTACATAGACGCGTTTTTTATTATACCGGTCGATACAGAAAGTTATTCTGAGTCTATCTGTCCGTCTAATGTCTGCCCATAAAAATTTTCGTTTAAGAAACATATTGCAATTTTTGAGACATTTTGATGAAATTTAGTGCACTGACGTGTTTTGAGCCAAGGATGGATATTATTGAATCCTTTTTACGCTTCTTGTCGAACTGCGCTAAATTCTTCCCGTTATTGGACGCTCTTATTAAACCGACCACATAAATTGCAACTATTACTATGCCATTATCATTGTTTTTCATATGGATAGGGGGGATTTAAGCCTATTGTCAAGCCTATTGTCAAGCCTATTTCCCTTAGGTGGTCATGCAGCCATTTATACCTCTGCCTTCCGGGCTGTTTCGTATTTGTTTGCTTCATTCTCTTCTAATATTTCTTCCAGCTTTTCTGACACTTCCACGTAAATTTCTTCTTCTATGCCATTTAGATAAGCACTGATGAACGATTCAATCAAGTCCAATTAATAGGCGAATTGATGACATTCTCTCTACTGGTGCAGAAGTTCCGATATAATCAATTCCTACTGTTTACGTAAAATGCTCGGCTACTAGTGTAACGTTTCGCTTTTTCATACTTTCGTCTGGGTTGTATTTAGTTTTTAATACCCATTTACATTTTAGTAATTATTTTTCTTCAAGATTTTTGATAACTGTCCGTGTTTTATTCCTTTTAACTTCTCCACACTCCGTTCTTATACCGTTCACACTTTCGTCTGATTTCTAACTACTTGGAGGTTCAAATGATGTTTTTGAATCTATGCGAGTAATTTCAATTACTTCGGAAATTTCTTTATTTTCTGATTTCGGATTCACTTAGTTGATGTATATTGTACACCTTTTACGACGATATAGTTCGTTTAGCAGCGATCCAGTCATCGGCACATTTTTGTACTTGTTCAGCACGGAACAAGTGTAATCAGAAGGCGCTATGCCTGGTGAATACGTTGGGTGCGACAGAATATTCTATTTGAGCTGCAATGGTGTATTCTTGACAACTCTTGCAAAGTGAGGCCGAGCGTTATTATAAAGAAGAACGATTTTGCGTCTGTTAACCACGATTGCTGGCGGCTTTTGCAACAATACATCGTTCAATTGGTTCAATTGACGTCGGTAGACATATGCAGTAACAGTTTTATTTCGTTTTAGCAGCTCGTAGCAAACCACACATTACTGATCCCGCCATATGCACAGGAAAACTTATGGCTTTAGTGTTGACGTGGATGGCTCTTCTGGATTAATCAATTTCTTCTTGCGTTTGGGAATGTCAGTTTTCCACTTTCGCCTCCAGTCACAATACGCTGCAGAAAACTTTTCTTTTTCTACCCGCCAAGCAATGAAATTGCGATGTTGAAACGGTTCGGAAAGGCATTTTCAATCAATTCGTGTGGCAGCAATTTTTTCTCTTTTTGGATCTTTCTTATTACTTGTAAACATCCAGAAGCAACTGATTCATCAACTGGTAAGCTGCTAGAAAGCTCTTTGAGAATTTCAGCTGGATTTTCGTCGAATAAATCTTGTAATTTATTGATTTCGACCTCTTTTGATCCTCCAGCCTGTTCTTTGTAATTGGCATCAAAAGCACCATTTTTTTTTTTTGGAACCAAGATCGGCAATTGCGATATGATGGAGCAATATCACTATAAGTTTTTGAAAGTGTTTGATAGGCTTTGCCAGCAAATTTCTTCAAATCAAACAACAAAAGTAGTGATTGCCGAAAATGATATTTTGAGCGCTCCATAGTTAGTGTCTGTCTACAGGAAATAACTTAACAATACTAAATGAAAAATCTTTATTTTATCTAGAGAAAGGTGATGATCATCGAATTTAACCCTTGTGTACGTTGATACTTCGCATTGCCAGTAGATGTTGCTGATCAAAAGGTATACAAGCACTTGTCATTGTCAACAACGAGGAATCGGCGGACGTACATTTTTCAATCGAATTCGGATCTCAAGATAACTCAGAATATATAGAATTCGTGGAGTCTTTGATCTGTACTTGAAGTTTGTGCTCAACACATGTAACCATTGTGATGACCTTATTATTTTCCAATGGTCAGCATAAAAAAACGTTAACGTTAATTTTGAATGCTCTTAGCATTACTAACTAATTTGTTCTACTGTAATGTGAGGTGGCCGTTTGCTGTTTTCTTTTCATTCACCGTTTCCTTTAATTCAGCAGTGCTTCTTTCAAATGGTAAATTTCATTTTGATGTGCATGTGACTGAACTTATGTCATCCTGTATAAAATCCACGGTAGTTTTATATTATATTACGTTTGTCACATATACCATCAGACCATATATGTAATTAGTGTGCACATTGAAATCGATTTGTTTTAATTACGATAACGAAATTATGTTTAAATGTGAAGAAAAGGCTTCAAAATTTTTGCAAGATCGGATGTTTCCTCTATACTAACTATCCACTAAATATTGCTTACTTCGAATGTTACTTCTGGTTTCCTTTTTCCATGTGCTAAAAATTTTTTAAAGGTTTATTATCAATACGTAGATTGCAGGCTCGGATGTGAAACAAAAGAACAACAGATGGTCCTCCCAATGAAAATGGTAGAAGAATAATGTTTGCTCTTGAGCTTCACTTAAAAGCATCTATCGAACGATGTGAAATATTCAGTTAAAAGTGAATTGTTGATAAAGCTAAATAATAAAAATTGTTGACATCAATCGTTAAGAAGATTTCGTGAAAATGTTTAAAAAAGCGTATGTTTTCATGTGTAGTATCATCTTAATTTTGATTTTAGCTGCTGATGGTGACAACGATATTAATAAAAAAGGTAAGAGGAAGTAAAAGTGACAAACTTATGTGGAGTTACAGCGACATGTCAAGAATAAGCTTCTTTCTTCTGTGAATTATTTGTTAATAATAAATTTCCAATATTTTTCGTTTGGTGCTATTCAAGCAAGCTGTTTCGCTAACAATGGCGTATGTCTTGAGTTTTGCGAGGAAAATAAAAGCATGACGCAATACGATGTCCCATGTACGCCTTACGTTTGCTGCCAATTGTGAATTAAAATTTCTCTACACCATACTAATTCAATATTTTCGACAAACGTATGATTTGATTTAATTTCATTGTATATTAATAAAATTTCAAATTAAAGCAACGGGGGTGATCTAAACCCTAAGGGATCAAAATCAATTTCTATTTCAATCCACATTACAGCATCTTCACTCCGGTTCGTATAATACAAGTGGCAAAGATGGTACACTAACCTTATTAAATCTCGTAAACAAAGGGGATACGCGCACGTTGCAAATCCTATTAGGTAAACATATTTTCGTACATCTGAGCAAATTATCTTATATTTGTAGGTGCATGGTATGTCTTTGCAAACTATCTTTTTATTATTACTCAACATCAGGTGATGTATAAAAATACTTTCCATTAACTCCTTAAATAGTTTGTACAATTAAAATTATGGAATCAACCGAACGGTACGCACGTCTTTTGTGTGATATGGTCAATGTGTGATATCGTCGATGTGTGATATCGTCGATGTGTGATATGGTCGATGTGTGATATGTCGGATTTGTAATTATAAACCTACAAAATTAGTTTTTGCGTTCATTCTTTATCACACCATAAGCCTATAGTATTTTGCTTTTTTCCTAATTGCATTTAGGCATTGGACATGGCATAAGCACATCTTTAAAAAAAACCTAATACAAAGCAAGATACTCCGCCGTACTTTTCAACAGTTGCATTGAACTAAAGCAAAAGACACTTCGGTTGAACGGAGTGATATATGAACTTTAATGCAAGCCTACAAACTCTGAGATTAGAAATGAGACACCATATTTGCCATGCCTTTACCCCGGCCCTGCTTCCTTACAATCATTCGTTTGAAGAAATTCGTTGGCGACTTTCTCCCGTAATAACGCCTGTAATTCATAAATAGAAGTTGTACTATATTCTTCGAGGGGTTGAAACGTCGTTATGTCGATTATAACGATAACTTCACTGGTTGCTTTTCCGAAGGCGTATGCATTCGTAAGTTGGATGATATTTCAAATGCAAAAAAATTGCAATTTTATTGATTTAGGTGTAAAAGTATGAACAGTTTGATTATTTTGATATTAACACTACTTTTCGACTTACTACGGTTTTCTTTACAAGAACCATCACAAAACATATGAAATTGTTTGCAAATCAAAGGTCGGCACAATGACAGCGGTAATTTTCCTCATCCATGAGGCATTTTGTGTCATTTTAGTAACCGTTCTTTTGGGAAGTACGTAACCCCTTCAATTTTTTCTCTTTGTTGAACAAACATCAGATCAAAGTGCGCCGTTCTAAATATCTTTGATTACAACTGCATTTGCTGCAGATTTTTGATGAAGCTTGCTTGACCAAGCATAACGAAGGTCATATGGTAAATTCGCGAACTTCGATAAGAATTATTAATTATGTACAAATATTGTGGAAGCCTACACTATTTCATAATCAAGCGGTAGCCTTTGAGAAGTTGAAACCAATATCGCGAAGGGACGAAAATAAGATTTCTTCGAAATCTTTAGGAAAACGACATTAACTTATTAGGCAGCGTAACCATTTCAAGACAATAGACTACGGAGGCAGCTGAATATTGTGCATCAGATCATAAAATTGTATTGTGTGCACTGCATGGAAAAGCCTCAAAAATTGTTGTTAAATATACATTTACACTAAAAAAAACAATAAGAATGTTATATTCTTTGACGCCCCATCCACTTATTTATTGTCATAAAAAAGCGAATGGGATTAAATTTATCTTCCACCTTTCACTAAAACGTATTGCTAAAAAAAATTAATCTACCACGTCGTGTAGTGTGTCTACAATACTTATGTTAGACTTAGCGCATTTTTAGGCGGATAATATATCTTCATTTGAAGAATGCATGAAATAGATGTAAACATTGTGTTTGTTGCCTTATGATTAATAAACATAGAGCCGCAAAAAGTGAAAAAAAAGAAGACTTAATCAGTTGTAACTATACGAAGGAATGACCGATATCTTCCATTTTTGCAGATATTGCATAATTTAACCCAATTTCAATACCAACTTGCGCACAAAAACTTCCAATGTTTTTACCAAATTTGAAGGCGATATTTTCATTTTTGCGACCAGGAGTGTGTCGACAACATTTACGACACAGATTGAGAGATGCATAGACGGACCTTGTGTATCATTAATGTGCGCAATTATCCTCTTAGTGCCACCAAAAATTCTTTTAACTTATAGAAGAGCAATTCGTCCCATGTCTGCTAAATAACCTTCGATGCATTTATTTGGTTGCCATATGTGGTCTCGTTTAACTCTAATCATACCTTACAATAACACTGAAGATATTGTAACGAAACAATTTACACCATATGAGAGTAAGTCAACCTCGGATGAAATGTTGGAAAAGAACACCCGAATCCAATTGGTATAACAGCATACTCGGAAGTGGAAAATAGGTCTTCCATTTCATTCACTCAAAACACTACGCAGACTTTGTCAAGCAAACCACCGTTCTTACCGCATGAAGACAATGACACAATAAATAGTTCGTCAATTAAGATGCCAACAAGTAATGCGAAAAGCCAAAGAAAGAATGTAAAAACTTTTCTTCTAGGGCGTCTAGGAAGACGTAGTATAAATAAAGTATATATAAGTAATCATATAACATAGGCTTATGTTTGCCTTTAATGTTGTAATGCCTATAAATGTTGTATACTGTTTACTAGCTTTTCTGATTGATATTCTTTGATATATAATATAATGTGATACTTTTAACACTTCGACTTCGTTCACTTTGCCTAACAATATTCTAAGCAAAAATTTTTCTGCTTTGAAACTGGAAACTTTTGACTTTACTGTGCGTTGATGATCCTTTCCATAATAATTTAATTTAAACCCTTTAGTTTCAGGAGGGTTGTTTAATACAGCTGAGTCTGTAGTTGTAGAGGAATAAATAAATAAATAACTGAAAGAATAAAAAGAACTGTCCAAGCATTGCACCAAACAAAAAAGCACCTCGTTATAAACCATAGATTAGCTCGGTCATATTAATTGAGTGTGACATAACACCAAGTAATGTTGAGAAATAGGTATAAATACATCAGACGGAATATGTTTCCTTTGCTCAAGTTACGTTATTTGACACGAGAGGAACATCGAGATTATCGTAAAAAGAACATTGTAAAAAAGGCTCTAAGGCGCCTTTCAAACCTTTGATATTGGCGTCTGGAGGCTCCCAACGGTCGTTGTTGCGTAGGGCACATTTTCTATTGTTGTATAAAAATGATATGAAAATAAAACGAAAAATTTCGCGCGAAATAAATCCGCAATCCGGATTTATATCCTTCATCTCCCGTAACTTTTTTTGATAACGGTGCCGACGTTGCGTTAAAGGCCTCCCAATTGAGACGGATAAGTGAGGAAATAAGAAGTGGTATATCTTGTACACTTTCAAATTGAATTGTATTGAAATAAAGGTTTTAAGAAAAAAATTCGCTTTAAGATATATGGACTTGGATTTTATAGTGATTTTTAGAAACTAATCAAAAAAAAAAAAAGAAGCAATTTCATGTTAATTAAAATGCATTATTTATTGGTAAATTTGGTCGTTCGACAGTTCTCTCTTCGCCCACAGTCAGCGCCACATGCCCGTTTCGCCCTCCTCTGGGCTTTTGTGTGGACAACTAACCAAATGCAAATAAGGTGTTAACATATTATTATTATTATTATTATTTTAATTTTAGACTAATCAAATGAATTCTTAGACTAAAAAAAGACATTGAGCACTAGCAACACACTATCGGCTCTAATTATAAAAAAGAGTAATAAAATGTACATTAGATAATGAGCTTAGTAGTATTAATAAAGTAATGTATAGAATTGATATTCTGTTCTGAAGCTGATTGTAGAATGTACAAAGGGTTAATCGTTCCAAATGCAATACTTCTAGCCAAGGAAAAGTTGATGCAGTCGCAGAGAATGTGCTTTATAGTAAGAGTTTGTCCACAACTGCAGATTGGGGAAGAAGACTTCTTCAGGATCCATTGGTTAGTTGCAATTGTATGACCAAGGCGAATTCTCGAAAATGTTTGGATCTTGGTTTTCTCAACATTTGTTGGATATAGAGGTGGAGTTAATTGAGGGTTAATGCAAGAGCAGTGTTGATGATGGTATTGTAAATTTCCTTCTGCAATTTTCTCTTTAACTTTTCTTCCAATGTATCTTTGAAGATCCAACTTTTCCATGACATCATCCATAATTAGAGGAGCAGAAGCAGCATACTTTGCCGTTCGATCAGCCTGCTCATTTCCCAGTAAACCGATGTGACTTGGTACCCATAACATTTTAATTTTTCCATCGGGTGTAGTAATTATATTCCTTAATTTGTTGATGGTGCTCCATCTCGAAGTCGAAGGATTCCGAACAGCTTGTAATACAGACAAAGGTGTTAACATAATTTTTATAAACTTACATGGTTTTACTTATAATTCCTTAAAAATTTTGGCGATTGCATGGTGCATAACGTGTATAAGTATTTTGTGGCGCTTTTTTTTTTTTTGTTTTGTTAAATATGATTATTATTCACTTCATTTCATGTTATTAAGTATTTTATATAATTTTGTTTTTATTTAAATCTTCTATGATTTTTTCATTGATTATTGCATTGTGTTGTTTGTGTGTAAACAAACGTCGAAGTGAATGCTTGTTAACTATGCTAAGAGCAACATCTTAAGCTAAGGCTATTACAATCTTGGCCGCATTTAAAGGAAACGGATAGCAAATTTTAATTCTTATGTGTGGTTGAACTCAGACTGTGTCTCAGCATTTCTATTGCTATCAATTTGGGAATTGTAATTACGGACAGATATAATAAAGGATGGACAAATGAATATGTGCAAGTCAAAATCTTACGGTAAATTGCATTTTACGGTAATTGTGAAAGTGTTACCTTGACAAACAAGTGGTTTTTTGCCCTTTTTTATGTAGGAAATATTTCTAATCAATTTCAAGATTTTGTCTTTTTAAAATGTCTTAAGTAAGAGAGAATATTTTGTTTGTACTTCTTGTTTGCTTGTTGAACATGATGTTTCTCTTCTTTCTATTAAATAGTTTTCAAACAAAGTAAGTGTTTATGTAAGCAACAAGGTTAAGTACTATCAAGATGCAAATGTATGTTATACTACTCGAAGAACTCGAACATATGTCGCTCATTTAGTTGCTCCCTCAAATTACCAAATTCGAAGTTCAAATACATTCAAACTGACTTTCTTATTTCAAGAGAAACCGATCGTCTCCGCATCGGCGTGAATCGCGAGGGGATGGTGACAGAGAGCGATTACGATGTGTGGGCGCAGGTGATGGAGATAGGCTAATACTTAGCCGACGATTGCGACAAGCTTGAATAGATATAGATCGAGAGCGTGAACGTGACCGTGATCGAGAGCGTCCTCGAGAATATGACAGCCTGTTGGGCAAGGCTCTTTGTCCTCTACTAACTGACCGCCTATTCCTTCTAGGTCGAGAAGTATCGCGACCGTAACGGTCTTTAATCGCTCTGTGTGAATGTTGACCAACTACATTACGCATGTCATAGCGTCGTTTATATCGTTGTTGACCTCTAGAAAAACGACCTCCTCCACCACCGTCTCTGTGATTCCCTCCACAACGGTTTTGATTCTCTTTATTGTTGGGCCTACTTCGTGATCTACCCCTACCCCGATTACGTATTGAACGTGGTCTTGATCGAGATCTACCTCTAGACCGATTTGATCTATATGAAAGCGAACGTGATCTTACAGGTGACTTCGTTCTGCGTCTTTTATCCGATCGCTTACAGTACTGTTGTTTGTCACCACGATAGTTACGTTCTTTCTGTTTACCGCTCACTTTTTTAAACGCCTCAACATTATCTTTGCTGCGTTTATCGCCCCCTTACCGTTTGTTTTTATTCGGTTGTTTGCTGCGATCTTGATCATTTTCATCTTCGTCGTCAAATATCATTTCAGTATCCATGTTATCGATAGGTTCCTCGTTTTACTTTTTCATTTAGTTTAATTATTTCGGCATATTTATTGCCACCTCAGATGGAAGTTGTTCGGGAAAGGGTGCACCGCCGCCTTGATCGGACTCTTCAGTTTCATTCTTCTCATCCAAACAAGGTGTATACGAACGATCTTGTTCAGGGTTTTTCTTGTTCTCGTCGCTGTCAGTGTGTGCTAAAACGTTTGCTGCAGTGTTATTATTAGGTGATATAATTTTATCATAACCTTTTGGTCGTTCTATATCTAATTCTTCCCAATCACTATCATCATATAAATCAAGTACCCCCTTTCGACTTGAGGCAACTACTTCCGTATCGAGTGCACGCGTATCTGAAGTTGCAGAGCTTAGCGATGAACCCCGTACTGCCGACTGATCGATGTCTTTATCTGAACGCGTTTGCTTAGACTCGTTCGATTTAAATATAGTCTCATTTTCTATTATGATGACGTTATCACTATCTAATGATGAACTGTCATTTAATATTCCTCGCTCGACAAATGCCTTGACAAGATAAATTAATATGTGGAAATATTGGATGAAATACAATCGTTTTCCGAATGCCTTTGTAGTAGGAAGTAATGTGCAATTTTCAATATTTTACCTACTACTTAGCTTGGATCACATAGGGCCGTTCTTCGGATTCTTTCCCATGTAAGTTCTCTCAGACAACAATGTATAATTTTTGATATTTTATGACGAGGATGCGTAGTACGGTGTCGGTTATTTAGTAGTTAGGCTTTTGCTCTTAAGCGGGGAGCAATTATTTATGTTGGCATTGATGCTACTTGTCTATCTTTAGTCGCTTTGGCTATTAATTTGAACATTATGACAATATTTTTCATATGACATGATTAGATATACAATCCCGACAACCTTGGACCTTGACTGTCTTTGAGTTATTTATTTGGTTCTTATTACAAAACTGCACTGGTTCGCTTGACTTTTCGATTTTGACTTTACTTTGGTTCTTTATTCGACCTACTTCAACAGAGTGCCTCCAAATGAAATCTTTTAAAGCTCATGTACGAATATGAGCAAGGAACCTAAACGCATCAATTAAAGTATTAACAAACTCATATACAAACGCAAATGGAGTGAACATGAACGAGGAGTCTAAGCTTATCAAAGTATTAACAAACGAATATATTCTGGACTCATGAATGTGTCGCCATTCCGAATAGATACTTAAATAGTAAAAAGAAAGTAATAAACATTATACATCATACCTTAGCCTGAGTGGCTGCTTCGTTCACTGAATTGTTTTCAGATGGTTTCGCTACTTCTTGCGACTCTTGAAAAGTTTGGACAATTGGATGCAGTGCAATAGCTGCGGCTGGCGGTAAACCTGGTGGTGGACCGCACACTGGCGGCGGTAGGCCGGCAAACAAACTGTTATCATTGGATGCGTTTATATTTTGTTGAAGTCCTAATTGTTGTATAGGCGGTAATGGTAAATTTGACGTTATATTAACAACAAAACGATTATTTTGTTGGTGTTGTGTGGAGTCATTGCGCTCAGTGTTGCGATTGTTTATGAATGGTAAAGAATTACGTTGTTGGTTATTATTACGTTGATTATATTGCTGATTGCGTTGTTGGAAGCGCAATATTTATACAAATACTTGAACAATTATTAAAAATTGTAAACAAATGGAAATGGAAAACGGTCTTCTACAAATGTCAAAAACTCAAATTTAATATCTGCACATTTGGAAAGCCTCTAGCAATACTTATCTTTTCATTAAAGTCAATTTTTGTTGCAATAAATTTCACAATTAAAGTTAGATTTAATTTTTCATTAGAATGGTCATGAGTGAGTGGTTAGGTGCCGATAATTCTAAACCATATATTTTTCGAGTCGAGCTTTTTTTTACTTGAACTCTTTTAGAATGACAACTTTGTTAACGTTGCCATTATCTCAACTCACATGATTGGCATATAATTTACGAAGAGCTCACATGAATTCTAAGCGTAGAGGGAAGTCCAATAAGCTGCTCCAAACCGGAAAACCTATTGTTGAGGAATGCAACTTCACTGATTATTCCAGAAAAAACGACAGTAGTATTCGTAAAATTGATTTTTCAACATAACATCGCACGCTCTACGTCTACTACACGTTAGCTGTGCTCAGTCAGTACTTTTTACAATTGCCGTTGTATTCCGCATTCTCTTTGTGCTTACCCCTTTTATCCTTCGATGGCTTATTGTTAGTCTGAGCAGCAATTCCATACTTATCGGGGCAAACAAAAGTGTCTACAATGTGAAAATACTAAAGGTCCTTTCAGCACTTAGCTTGAACGATCGAAGCAAAATATAGTTAGCGATAAATAATACTTAAAGTGAAAAATATTTCAGTGTTCTGTTAAAATGAGGCCCGTGTTTTATAAAAAATACGCGGCGCTGGCAAGATCTCAAATTCTGTTCGCTCTGAATTGTTGTCCTTTGCAAACTTCATTTTTAATCCTGCACAATTGCTACTTATTCTCCCTTTTTTCAAAATTAAACTTCATTAGCCACTAAACTGCAAAATTCGGTAAAATTTGAAAGCTTGAACATGACAACTTTATGAATTCCGTTCTTGCAGTGGAATAGACGGTTGGAAAACATATAGACGGGCAAGAAAACTAAATGAAAATATATTTTCATGCGCTCAAATTAGTTTAGGAAAGATAAGTAAGAAAGTTATATTTGGCAGGGGCCGAGTCTCGCATACCTACCACTATGTTTTTCGCATTCTAATCTCGAAGTTCATTTATTTGAAATTAATCTCGGTGTCTACCATATTCATTTTAAAATGAACCAATTTTTATGCAGATAATAAAATTTAGTTACCGACTTTTCCGAATAGAATGCTATATTGAATAATCAAAAAGTGGACCGATCGGAACCATTTTCAATAGCGCTTGTCCTTGAGTCAAAACACGTCACTGTATCAAATTTCATCAAAATATCGAAAATTGCGACTTGTACCTTGAACGCAAATTTACATGGACAAATACCAGACAGGCAGACGAACAGACAGGCTGAGATCATTTCAGATTATGATTCTGAATTGATCGGCTTAGTAAAAGGAGGATCCATCTTAATCTCTTCTGCGATAAATAAAGAATAACTGATAGGTAATACTAAAAGTAAAAAAAAAACAATAAAGTTCGTTTAACAAAACATTTCAAGAACAAGAACTGTTATATTGAACATATACATATATATATATATACATTTATATATATACTTAATATACTAAGTATTAGGTTGGGGGAAAAAGAAATCCATTATTTTTTCGGTAGATGGCTGCACTGATAGATTTCTCGTAAAGTATCGATCAAACAATTTCAGATTTATGCTCGTTGGAAAGGTGACATTTCGCAGTAAAAAAAATTCTTTTGCTGTTTTTTCTTTGGTGCATTCAGTTGTGAGTTACAGCGTGTTAAAAATGGAAGTGAACAAAGAGAAAATTCGGTACATTTTACAGTTTTTCTTTGACAGAGGCTGGACAACTGGACCGTTTGAAGATAGCGATTGACTAGAAACGGCCAGAATTGGCCAACAGGAGAGGTGTCGTGTTCCACCAGGACAACGCTAGGCCACACACATCTACAGTGACTCGCCAGAAACTTCGGGAGCTTGGTTGGGAAGTTTTAATGCATCCGCCATACAGTCCGGACTTGGCACCAAGCGATTATCATCTTTTTCTTGCATTGCAAAATTTCTTTAATGATAAAAAATTGGAATCTAGGGAGGATTGTGAAAATCGACTACTAGAGTTTTTTGCAAATAGAGACCAGGTCTTCTATGAGAGAGGCCTTTTGAAGTTACCTTTAAAATGGCAACAAATCATACAACAAAATGGTGCATATTTGACCCAAATCGGACAATCCGAAGCATGTTAAATAAAGTCCTGAAGTTCAAATAATGGATTTCTTTTTCCCCGAACTAATACTTATGTATATATAAAAACAAAAGAAAGTGTACATGATACAAGAAAACAAAAATTCAAAAAAAAAAACAAAAAGGATATAGGATTTTATTCTTTTAGTTCTTTTGTCTTCTTTAATACAACGGAGATGGGTATAAAGGATTCGGTCCGGACCGAATTTAATTTTTTCCTAGTTTTATTTTTAATTTTCTTTGATTTTAAAATTTCTTATTTTAAATTTTATATTTTTAATGTTACTGCTTTTTGACAACAGGCCAAGGGGTCGGAAAAGAAAAGATAAGAAGGTAAAATTTCCTAACAGAAAAGTGTCGACGCTGAACATGTTTACTCCGATAGTCTATGTGGAAAGTGGGAGTGATCCAAAATAAATCCCTTTAATGGATAAAAATTGCAATAAATACAATCTTTACAACGAAAAGAACAAGGATCAACGGAAACTGAACATCTTTGTTAGCGACGCTCTGGATCTCTCTATATGGTTTCAGGCATTAAAAAGATAAAAACTTTTTTAAAGATGGCGATATTTGCATAAAGACAGCATATAGTTTCAAAGAAAAACTCAGAGCATATGATGAACCAAATGATTGACTCTGTTGGCTGTGATTGCAATCGGCTTAAATGAAAAACAAACATTTCAGTTTTAAAGCTAAACGTCTGCTACTAATGATAACAACTAGTTGCCAATACGTTACGCTTTTTCTATAATTGGAATTTCGATCCATACTCTACGCGGGGTGTAAATCTGATTTCATTACTTTAGCTATTGCTAGAATTTTTACAGTCATAAACACCCCATTCAAAACCGATTTAATTTCAAAGACTAAATTTCAGACTGGAATTGATTATCTGATTTCACAGATGTGACGTTGCTTCAACGAGTGAATACGTACAAAGAAAGTTCGTCAGATAATTAAAGTTTTAAGTATTTAAAATTCGTTTCATTATATATTTTATGCATCTTTAAATACCAAACTTTCTAAGCATTATATTTCAGTCCCTCGATCTGTTACATTGAAAGAGCATTCAGTAAAAAAATTGAAACAGAAAGATTACAAGTTCCCGTAATTATGAAATGGGTCTAAGCCAAATACAATAGAGCTCGGCACACTCCTGGTTGAAAATATTTAAGTCCTGATTTAATATTCGTAAAAGTTATGGCCTGTATATAGAAATATGCGAGAAAAATAACCAGCTTAAGAAGCGGATCTACAGAAAAGTATTTAATACTGCATTTTATTTAAATTGTCATACTCTTTAAAAAGAAACATGCTAAAAATGCGATTGATTGAAGGGAGAAATCGAAGCATGCAGCAATGAGGAAGATATATTACATCTTAGATAAAGTCATGATTTACATTAGCAAGATGCCGAATGAACTGGGAATTGTCTTGCAGAGGGCCAGGAAAAAGCAAAGGAAAATCGAGGGGACTATTACAGATTCTCATCTAATTTGCAAAAAGCACTCCCGTATCGAAAACTTTCTGTTTTTTATTAGCGAAATATATAAGTATACACCTTGCGTTTTCATAATTTTCATTATGACAATGTCAAGATGTACGTATGTATGTAGGTGAACAGGAAGAAGAATCATGCATTTTCATGCATATGGAGGATACAACACGCAATAGCTTACAATGATGCTTGTTCAGGCCAATGTCGTTGACATGGATAAAAATTGCTCAAACATCAAATATTAATATTGAAACGATAGACTACTAATTTTTGGTATCTGGTTATCTCTCTTCCTACCATATCACTGTGGTTTTAAGTTGATAGAAATGGAAATAAATAAGTAAATTACATCACCAACCTCACGAGCGTTATTAAGAATTGATAGGAAAATGTAAAAAACAAATGCATTTTCGGTAAAACTAATGTTGCAGCCGGGTTTCATTTCGACAAAATCGCTAGAAGAGTCAACGACAGGAATAGTACAAAATACGGCTGGCGAATCTGTGTCTTGGCTGCAAAGTCAGTGGATGAGATTCTTGAAAATAAACCTTATAAGATGTCCTATAAAACTACTTTAAATGATTGTATATTCCATGACTTGGCGGGAGGAAGACTAAAAACTTCCATTATACACAGACACATACTACTAGACTAGTAACTGAAGAGAAACATAAAGATATTATTTGTTTACTACCATAAGTCATTTCATTTTTCCAGGAACACTTTAAGAATCTTAAGAACTCCTAATGATAAAAGCCTAAAATGATAAAATGGACTACGTTTCAAAAAAAAAAAATAAATGTTCATGAATTATTTCATTAAAATTATTGTTTCTAATAAAACTCATCGTTTTTTTACTGCTTTGAATCAGTTAAAGGACATTAAGTTCGGTTTGAAAATAGTCGAAGTCAATTGAACGAAATTCATACAAAATTTCATGTTAAAACAGCATAGGACTTGGATAGGACTTCGATATCTTGTTATTCAACACCAGAGTTATTTGGATCGATATTAACAGGATATAGCTTGTGATAATATAATGAAAAATATTTAATTTGTTGTCGTTTATTGTGACATGTTGTAGGCATTGCAAGCACTATAACGCTTTGACTGCGAATGGATAAGTATAGGCAGCGGTCGTGGTCCTGCCTCCTTATTGCAATTGGCTTCATCTACGGTCTTTGGTGGTTTATTTCAATTATGCCAAATGCATTAATCATAGCAGCGGGCATCTGAGTTGAAGTCATCTGGTTTCATTTGAGATCCCGCAACCTTTTGTTATTTTGATCGTAAGGAGAGCAGACAGTTTCCGTTCAGAGGGAGACTCGAGCGGTTCGAGACAGGAGAGAGATGTGCGAGAGTTAAAAGACCGCGTCATGATTCCGAAGCCAGAAAACGTAAGTTCACCGTACAGACAGCTATACTAATGCGACAACGCACTGAGCACACAGTTATATTCAGATCACGTTGCAAAAGTGGTGCAAAAATTTCAAACAGAGTTTGGAAGACTATAAAAAAAGTAGGAGGGTACATTCTTCGAAAATGCGAATCAATAGATAATTTACTTGATAAAATAATTTTATTTAAGATTTTCTTTTGTTTTTATATAGTCAGCAGCGGTAGAGATCTCTTGATAACTAACTCGCTAACAAAACTACATCTGGGCTGTCAAAGCTTTTAACAAGGAATAAAAAAATTAGTGTAGTACTTAATTATGACTTAAATTTCGCATGAAGTAATACGTTTGAATTTTTGTATATTAATTACCTTTTCTTAGCTTTTTAGCTTTTATTCTTAAGGCTTTGTTGGTTTTCTTCTCACTTTTAATTAAAGTATATTTTTGTCCAAACAGAAGAAAATCGCTTATTGAGCTAATCACATTTTTGACAAAAGAAATTTTCTTTACTCATCAATAACATGCGAAGACCTAATCAAAATACCCCAGGAAGTTTTAAGAAAGAAGATTGTAGCGAAAAAGAGGAAGCTTTACACAGAGATCATAACATAAAAACCAAATTTGTATATATTGAAAATTAAAAATCCGGTCCTGACACGACGCGGATATGAAGGACTGATCAAGATTTAATTTGGCTTGATACTTCTCAAATGAGTTTGCTTAGCAGTTAGCTTTCATACTATTCGTATGTTCAGTGACGAACAGAGCATAACCCACAGATAACTTTATTGAATATAATTTCATAGCTGATATTAAATTTTTCGTAATAACAACGCGCGAAAACTCTTAGCATCACAAAACAGAGCAAATTGTTGTTTATTTAAGAACTTAAAGTAAATCGATAACATTTACAAACAGGTAAGAAAATTAAATTCGGTCAAGACTGAATCTTTTATACCCATCATCGTTTACCCAAATAAAACAAAGGAAGTAAAAGAACAAAATTCTCATCTTTATAACAGGGAATGGACGCCGTTGGTTTCTTCTATTTTCAAAACAAAAATTTTTGCTCGAGAGGCATGTGAGAGTTGTAGGCGTGTCCTTTGAAAAGTTTAGGTCAATTCCAAAGTCTTTTGTACTTCATATCTTCATTTTCGCTAGCGGGAGAATGTTAACCACAAATACTACAAAGTTGCACAAACAGACAGATGGACAGACGAGCAGGCGGACATGTTTAGGTGCATTCAACACTTGAAACTGGACAAGAATTTATATACTTAATAGACTTTTTGAAGCTTGTTTCTGCGCTTTATAAAATTGAAAAAACAATTAAGTATTGATATACTATAATATTGGGTAGGCATGGTCAATTTTTTTGCATTTTTATACACAAATGTTAGAGCTTGGCAACCGATAATAATAAAAAACTTCAGATAATTTTTGGACTCATACGAAGATATTCACATTAGAAATTACTCAATGATTGTGGGTTCGAATCTCAAGTGCGATAGAGTTTTTAATAAAGGCCGATAGCCTTAGATGCTAGTGCTTTTAAGACTCTAATCTTAGAGTTTATTCTCTGTCTAAATTTATAACGCAGAGTTTAGCGTGCGAAGATCAAAATTATTTCTCATTTTGTCATTTTTGTATGCATTTTATTGCTTAAGTTAAGGTTTAAATAACAATTGAATATCATCGTGGAGACCGGGCAAGTCAATCATCTTCCAAAACAGGTAACATTTCACAGCGAATAAGATCTTCTTTGTTACCTAGGATAACTAGATAATAATGTGAAGCCCAATATATTAACTGGTGATAATTATAGTGGAAAGTGATTAGACTTTTCATAGTTGGAATGAATGATCGGTATAAATATTTGCATAAATATGAAGCGAATTGCAGGAGATACCAGAATACGTCACGAAATCCAGTGAATCGCGAATTTTTCTCAGATCAATTAGCAAACAAAACAGAATAGTTCTTGTTAAGGATGGATTTGTAGAACTCTTTGCTTGAGGTTTTACTAGATCTAGATAATGAATAATACTGTTCAATCAGTGAATGTAGAAATTTCTTTTTTGAATTAAAATATCTTTACTTTGTAAAGTATGATGGTAGAAATAAAAAAATTAATTAAAAGCTGAGAATTAAATTCAATTTCGCTACTTTAATTTACACTGTTGGTTTCAAGAATTCTCATTGTCTATAGTAGTTTTGTAGACCAGAAATTTGTACATGGCTAAATGGTACCAAATATAAGTTTCTATTTATTAATCAAAAATTATTTCTAATGAAGATAAAATAGGAGAGATTTGGCGCGATGGTGAAAATGCTAATGAAAATTTGGTATGAAGAAAATTTACATCGTAATTAAATATAAGTTTTTATAATTATTTGTTTATTAATGATAAGTGAATTTACACGCAAGCTTATACGAAGCAAAAGATTTTATGTTTTATTATTTTTATTTTCTTTGTTTGTCAGAAAACTAGTTAATTGGCCTGCATGAACCAGCATATCGATCCGAAGTCTGTTTGGATTCCTAAAGTGTTCTTGCTTTTTCAAATATAATTTATAGCCAGTTGCAATCCCGCATAAAGAAGGAAATTTTCGTTTTCTTAAGAACAATTTTATCGCCGAGAACATACTGTGTGCAATCTATTACTTCGTCCTTTCCGATGTCATTTTGTTTCCAGCAAACCGTAGGGCTGACGACAACACGCGGAAAATTATTTTGGAGCTTGTTAAATTCAACTATGCGCATTTGTTTCTCCTCAGCTAAAAGATGGTGAGTTTTTCGTTTCAACAAACCAATACAGAATGCTGTAATTATGTGTTACAAGTTGGTCGATCCTTCTATTTTTGCATGTGGGTCCTTAATGCCAACCACTTTGCAAATGGTTCGAAGAGCCCGATGACAAACTAAACCATGACCTTTTGGAGATAAAAATCTTAGTTTTACCAAAAGCGCAAAAAAGTCATGAAACACCGTGCGATTTTCACGCAACTCGAAGAACATCAATTTCTGACTGGTACGATTTTTTGATTTTCGTCCTGTTGAACGCACATCAGGGGCTTTTGATGTAGTAAACCCTGCTGAACCGCATCCGTTACCAGTGGCACTCATAACAAAAAATCTGCGCCTCCTCCCCATATTTCCTTTCATTATAAACACTATTTTGTTTTCCAAAACTCATGTATCAAATCCGTCAAAAGTTTCCTCGCCTCATGGATCCGGTGTTCCTTTACTTCTGCCTGCCATTTTTGTTCCTGACCAGCCACGATCAATTGGATTAATTTTCATAACCTTGAATCCTCCAATGCAGTCTCGCAGTTTTAAGATACTTTTTTCGCTTTGAATGGAAGTGGAGTCTTCAGGCAAAGCTTTTTGCTGTTATAATTCTTTTCCGCGAATTGTAGGCGTGTTAAAGCCGGCACACAACATATTTCTTCTTGCAAACCCAATTACCTGTTCTTTGCTATCTTCTTGCCAGATCCTTCGCCTCTGCCACGTTTTTTTCCTGCATTACTAACTGCTGTAAGCGCTGCGTTCAACGATTTTGGAAAAAAACAAAAGCATAGTCACGATCGGCAGGTCCTGATCTTCTCCGGTCTAGCATTTTACGAATATTTCATTCAGAATTGTAATTTAAGTCGTCTAAAAGTCATGAAAACAATCAGCAATGGTAAGTTTAAGCTCGTTTTTAATTCGGCATCCAATGCAAACAATTTTACTCTAAATGACGACTTTGCACAGAACAGTTTGGAGGCATACATTGCCAGTTCTTTTACTGAAAAATTTGGCATTGTGTGCAATATCCCCACCGACTATTATCCTGATTTCATTAAGAAAAATGCTTCCTCACCGATACGTTCGGTAGCAAGCCTATATCGCAAATCGACATGACAACAATACTACTTAGGTACCAACCACGAGTGTCACAATCGGTTTTAAAGGCAAATTAATTCGAAAAACCATCACTTCCAACTACTGCATTCTACAAGTCAGCTTTTTTATACCGACGTTGAGACCTTGTTTAAATGTGATCGCTTTGGCCACATAACAAAGTTCTGCAAAACTAAAAACTCATGTTGTCTTAAATGTGGCAGCTCCCCGGCATCCACGAAAGGAAACAACACCGATACGTGCATCCTGTGTGACTCTTTCACTTACATTCTCAGCAAAACGTTGCTGGCAACGAAGAAACAAGAAGAAGCTAATAAGATAGATATAATTGAAAACATTTCTTTTAAAGACTTCCGAGAAAGATACTCCGGTTCTGATGAATCGGTATCAAACTTAAAATTGTCCAATTATGCAGCTGCCGCAGCGGCCTGCACGTGCTTGCCGATACCCCGTTCCACCATGTGTTGTCACATCGCTGCATAGAATATATCGCAGGCGTGGGGAACGTTTGCGCCATCTTTGAACTCCATTCAGGTGCCACTGTTGGTGTAGCTCCGATGACTCACGTTCGCGAACTTGGTAACGTTGGTGATAAAGTCGCATTTTCTGATTGCAGCTATTCCTGTCGAATACGACAGCTCTGAGGTCGTGGCCAAACTCGTCAGCGAGTTGTCTTTTCTCCGTACGATATTCAGTGAAGGTGCTGCAGGGGTACTAGTTGAGAATAACGGCGAACCCCGTCAGCAGACTCCGCGCTACAAACACGAGGACAGTTAAGTGCTCCCCGATAGTTTTGTTCATATACCTGCATCCATGTAGTACGTCCTCCGCCCACGAATACCTTGTTCTTCTGTGCGTGAGCACATCGTCGAAGTGTATTTGTGTTTTAATTTGTTGTTAGCAAACCATTGCTTTTTTTTGCCGAAGATGGATGAAAATTCATACAAAATTCATTGTTTCTAAAGTTACCCACGTACTGCTTTAGCTATAGGTAAGTGATATTATCTTTAGCTGCACATTTGCATCCGGCAAGGTGTGGATCACAGAACCGTTTAACATAAAGATGCCTTAAGGAAGTGACAAAGTGATGTCATTTCCCTCCAATCCCGTCTTTGCAGTAATGCTTCCACCATTTTTCTTTCCTTTCGTCCCAAAAAACTTTTCAAAAATACATTTTTAGGACATTAAGGTGGTGTTATGCTTTAAGGATTAGCCGATGTTTTTGAAAATTTTATTTATTAAGAAATTAGCTTTCAACATGTGTTTGATGCTGCTTTTGTTGTTACAACATATATTCAAAATTGATAGAAGTGGACATAAAAGCATTGAGTATTTTTTCAACGTCTGCTTGCGTGAGTAACTTAAAGAAAAGAAATCGTTCCATCAGATAGCTGTTGGAGTAAATGAGCAAAAAATAAACAAGTCTGAGAATATTTATTTAAGGAATATAAACGGAATTATAAAAATTATGAGTTTACCGGCCGCTTCGTTCATGTGGTTTAGCTTCAAAGCAATAATATCAAATTTAAATTGTAAACCTCTAGGATCGCAACTTGGGAAGAAGAAATCATTGCTAAAAATTATGAGCAAATGGCGGCTGAAACCCTAATCAAAAATACATATGCGAGAGGTTTCCGTATCCTGTACAATACGATTTGGGTCACGGGTAAGTGCGAAGCCGCTCATAAGGCAATTCATAATTGGTTGACACAGATGAAGACACGTATCGGAGAAGCATGTTCGTCGTTGGGCTACAAAGCTTGGCTTGATAAGTACAATATCTGATACAAATATACACTATATTGCGTAAATCGGCAGGCAGAAGGTGTTCTTAACCCCAGTGTTATAACGGTTGCTACGCAAATATCCCTTGCCACATAGTTGGGTACAAAAGTATAATCTTGGTTGTGGTCGCTATTTTCTCGCTTACGAAGCTGATAACCCGTTGTCTTGGTTATCACTTACTCATCCCCTGAGCCAGATTACAAAATGCGCGGCAACTTTAAGAAGACAAAGGGGGAATCTACGCAAAAGGAAGAGATTGATGTTGAGGAGCAGTACAATCCCTTCGATAAAGAATAACAATGCGAGTCTGCGTAAGCACGACATCATCGCGAAGTGGAAGCTCATGTGGGAACCAAATCATCCCAGAGTTGTTATTCTGGGAATCATGCCATCAGAGAGATCATTTGGCCAATAAACGGCTGGATATAGCAATACGACTCCAACAAACCTGAAATACCTTTAACTTTATAATTGTTCGTACATATACATACAAACATGCGTAGAGAAGTTTAACAACGTACATACCTAAAGGACGCTAATTCCATTGGATTTACACCTTAACCCCGTAACCATTAACCACTAACTATCACAGAGCACAATGAGAAGAATAAGGATGATGAAGTTGCCAATATTATACCTAAATATGGGCAATTCATTCGCGATTTCCAACGTGTTTGATATAAATTGATATAATTCTGAATTTTTTGGCATATTTACACCTACAACATTTTGTAGACGCTCCTAAAAATATGAAATTAAATTATTATTGTTACAAAAAATTAAATATTGATATACCTTTGACCTTTGAAAAATCGATTGTTTTTCCTTTGCTGTTGCCTTTAATTAATCTTGGCTGTCATTTTTTCTTCTCAGGGAGAATTTTAACAGATGCATACGTTCTCGTCATTGATGTAGTCGCTACAAGGCGATCATAAGCCATGCAAAATTGATTCCCTGCAGAATATATAGAACATTAAAAACAAGTTTCCATTTCACACCAACCTTTGTCAGATTTATCGAGGCGATCCAGGAAAGCATTACAAAATACTCATAATTCTGTTGACTAAATATGACCCCACACTTTTTCTCTGGAGAAGTAATTTCATGCACAGTTTGGTGATTAAACTCAAGCTGCTTCAGCCATTTTCTCCATACAACGTGTTTTTGGTTTAAGACTCAGTGATTACCTCCAGCAACAATAAGAGTTTTGTAATTTAGTCCATCCGTTCTCGGACACGGTGGGATAAACAATCATCATACGTGTTGACCATGTAGAGCGTCTATCTAACCATGCTTTTAGAGTGAAAAACGCAACTCTTTACGCGAGTACTACCCTCTTCTGGGTCATTCGGTATCAGCATGCCTCGGATATGAATACATTTATTTCTATGCTGTAATCGATATCAAGGACACAATTGTCTAAAAATATTGAAATATTGATTTTCGCGGATATGGCTAGGAAACTTATTTTACTCTGTAAGGCGCTACTTCCATAGTTAGTGGAAAATAAATTCGATAGCGCGAGGATACTGAGCGAAAACATTTATACTCAAGAATTACTTGTTTATCTGGAGTAAAGAGAGATGACTTTAAAGATATAGGCAAAATTGACTCCTCATTATAGTGCGTGCGGAGGGAGCAATGAATAATTTCTTTCAAACCTTCCTGCTTCGTAACTAATAAAGTTGGTTTGGTATTATCTTTATTTTATTTTCTGCTATTTACTTTCTTTTCTATTCCTTTCTTAATCTCAATGATTTTGTTGCTTGAAACAACTGCGATTGTATTGTATTTTACATTAAGCAGGAAAACTTAATAATACTTTTGCTGACATCTAAGGTAAAATCGTTACCTTTTAAAACAGTAATAACAATTTGCATACTCTACTGTTATTTGATTTTGTTACAAAAAATTTATAAAAATGTGAACAAGAACTTAACATTGTATAAACATAGCGGTTTGCGGGGACAAAAGAACACGAAATTAATCATATGTTCATAACTTCAATTGTTTTAAATAGTTGTCTGTCAAAGCTTGAAAATCCAATAAAATCGAACCCAAATTTCATACTAACAAATTCGAACTCAAATTTCATTTTAACAAAATCGAATCCAAATTTCTCAAACTAACAAACTCGAACCCACAATTCTCATATCCAATAGAATCTTTGGGACGTAAAGCACTTTTTGACAAAGGTAAATTAAAAGAACTAAAGACCATAGTTAACGATTTACGCCAAGCTAAGGGAAGCTGCGATAAACGTTCAAATCGATTTTAAAGTTTTACTTTAATTTACCGGTTTTGGATCGTTATTCAATAGTAATACAGATATTTGACGATATATATGTGCATTTATATTTTTCAAACTGTTTGTTCTGCGCCTTATTGTTTTGTGGGAAATGGCTCTTTTAAATTGCTCATTTGAAATGAATATAATACCGCCCGCTCCGAAATATACTCGGGGATCCTCGATAATCTCGCCTCAATAACTCTAACTCCGACGCTCTAGAATTTTCTTCTGCTAAATTTCGAAGATTTAAAGTTAAGTAGACAAGTTTCGTTAGAGGCATTACACAAAGTATACGAGCTTTGTGCACGGATCATGTTTAAAAGTTTTCTGGTAACGCGAAAGAACTATCTACGTGATGGTCGTTAACATATGCATTGAATAGCTCGTTCATTTTAAAAATTGCACTCTTTTTCTATATAAAGAGCTTTCAAAATAAGGTGTGACGTGGAGAGCGCTTGAGAATGTGTGCGTCAAAGCACGTCATTTTATCAAATTTCATCAAACTATCTCAAAAACTGCGCGCTCAAATGAACAGGCATCAGATGGACAGACGAAGAGACTGGCTTAGGTCGATTCAGAAAATTATTCTAAAAAAACTATTTTCTTTGACAGGTTGCGAAAAATCAGCTCTTTATGAAACTTCTGAATAATTTTTTTTGCCGTTTTTTTCTGAGGTCCATATGTACTGCACAACAACATTTTCCAATTCTTAATGATCTAGTAATGTTTCAACTCTCTTTTACATTCTAAATAAAATATTGAATGCATAATCTAAACTTGGAGCAGACAAAGCAATTTGCCTAACAGTTGACTTGCTTGTCGTTCTTCTTATCAATCGATCTGGTTTTTCTTTGTGGCGAAAGTTAAACTAGGTAAAAAAAAGGCCAAAGGAGAAATAAAGCGATCATGGACAAATCGATTTCGTTATTTACGTCAGTCTTGAGTACATATTACGTACTTTAACCCTTTGTGCTGCGCCTTACATTATTAAAACATTGAAACGTTTTACACGCGTATCGTAAAGAACATTTCATAACAATTCTAGTTTTGCTTAAATATCTAATCGACATTTTTCTAGTATAAATTCCGAAATAGATGTATGCATACTTGTAAATACAAAGTATTGCTTGTATTAATTCTAATGTTTGACTTGCGACGAATCTAGAATACACATCGACTAAGATAAAAAGTAAATGAGTGAGTAAGAAGTTTCTTATTGGATTTTAGAATGTTACAAATTTTGAAACTGGCGGCAAATATACCCCAAAGCTTGCTAGAAACATTCGCATGCCAAATGTCGGATCTACTTGTTTCGTTGGTTAAACGAAAGTGAGAAACGTTTTTAACTGCTGTTTTTAAATTGTACCGCTTTTCGTACATTTACAATGTCCCCTTCTTTTAATTGAACCTGTGATGTTGAATTTGAAAACTTGCAACAGAAGGAATCCACTGGCAAGTCTAGACTCTCACGGTGATTAGTGAAATAGAGAAACTTGCATAAGTTATCTGATGACTAAAAAGCAGTACTGCAGCAAGAAATTTATTATTATGTTAATGTTTTGACTAAAAAATAGTTATAAAAAAAAAAAGATATGATTAATAAGGAATGAGTAATATGTGTAAAGAGACGACGAGAAGGAAGCAACAAAACCACATTTATTTGTTTACGTTTTTGTATCAATTGTAAAAACACAAATTAAAATGATTTGGTACAGTTCGACTTTCAAAAACCTTCAAATTCCAAATGTAAAATACGTTATAGAGGCCGGATCCCGGGTCCCGGGTTCCGGGTGCATCGGAATTATATGAAAATAATAGGTGCTTGCAAGTATTTTGATCAGCGACAGCTGCTGGTGAAAATGATAAAATAAAATGTAGATAACGATTAAATTCGACCTCTATCTACATAAAATAACAGTTTTCCATTTAGCATTATTGAGTTATTCAGCGTACGCCGACTCTAATCATGGAGCGATGAAAACTGAATTTTCGAGTTGATTACTTTTGTTATTTGATTTAAAGAAATCTTCTGCCAAAGTTTATCAAACATTTTTGGAAGCTTATGGTCTTCCCTTTTTATCATATTCCAAACACCGATTTTAGCTTTAACGCTTAAAAAGCGGTTATTTTGATGTCAGCGATGAGGAACGGCCTGGAGGACCACAAAATTTCGAAGACAATAAATTGTAAGACTTTTTGAACGAAAACACCAGCTCCTAAATAAGTTTCGAACAACTTAGCAATTGATGAATCAACTGAATCTAGACGTTTACATGCGATGCGAAAAATTCAAAAGGAGAGAAAATGGTTAACATATGAATTGGCTGAAAATGCCAGTTCATAAATTTTTGCTGATAAAACCGAACGAAACTCTTACGAAGTGCTGTTGCAAAAAAGACCAGCAAAGGCGGGTATCAGGCACAAAGCCATTATCTTGCATGACAACACCTGGCCACAGATTGCAAGAGTTGTCAAGGATATATACAGTTACAGTGTGAATGGTAAGTTCTGCGGGACCCAGCGCGCTCACCAGACATAGCGCTCGAAGGAACTGTGTAGCGTATTCTTTGAGGAGGTAACTTTCACTGCCCCGTAAGCTTAAGGATAGTACTTTCTGACGGAGAAATCGCAAGAATTCATTTACGTTGTCAGCATTTATAAATTTTTTCAATAAAATCGTGTTCCTTTTTTTGATAGCGCTTTGTGAGTTTTAGTTCCGTACTTTGCTTGCCTAATTTCTTCTGAGTTTCTTTTAATCCAACGAGAAAAGAAAGTAAGACAAGGGTAAGAATAGAAAATACTTCTGAAAATAGTTATGCCGGTAAGTTTAAGGAAGGAAGGAGGTAGAGATATTAGAATTTCTAGGAAAACTACGTGGAAAATAATTCATGTTTTCTTGCAGTTAGGTGGTTGCAAACACTCCGTAAACTCCGTAGTCAATTCCTACCAACAACAACATATGAGTTTTGGGTTTAGTGGTGCGATCAATTTTCTTCTAAACGTATTCACAAAACAGTCGATAGGTTTTAGTGGTTTTTTAGTGGTAAGCCATTCTAATATCTAGTAACATGAACAGTAAAAGATCTTTTGGCCGATGAGTTAGACAAATGTAATATTAATATGAAAAGATTTTTATTCGATCTAGAAAACTGTAGTTTTTCCAGCTCGGTTTATTTACCGTATTTGTGGAGCTCGGGCAGTTTATTTACCGTATTTGCTTTATCATGCATGTTCAGTGCTTTATAGTGCCATTTTCTCTCTTTCTTTACTTCCCAAATTATATCTAGAGAAGAAAAAGCAGCCCGATAATTCTGGCAAATTAAAGGAGAAGTCAACAATCTATCTTTGCTCTGGATACCAAAGAAAACTTTAATCGTTGTTGTCTGCATTTATATAAGAAATTAAAGTTATATAGTTATGGTTTATCCAAAAAAATGAACATCTCTCGCGATCACAACATAAAAACAGGAGAGTTACAAAATAGTTGAGTTCAACTACAATTATAAATATTCTAATATTAATTATCCTGAATTTAAGTAAAGCAATAAGAAGTGACCTTTCCTCGAGAAAATACTTTTTCAAAAAGACTTCTCGCCTTTTTCATTCTTATGCACATAAGCAATATTCAATCAGATGATTAATTTTTTAAGTGCCTATTTAACTAGCCGTAACAGTTCAAAAATCACACCCTTTTGCCATAGGTGAAGTTACTTTCTTGAGAATACTGGTATGGTAGATCGCATGAAAAATAGACAAACAAAGATCCTAATTTAACGCAAGAACTTCGTATGTCAAATCAAATTTCTATTGTTAAATACCAATTATCATAAAAACGATTATTTTTTGTAGGAATATTTCAATGGTAGGATCTTCAAAGAGCCATCCCATACCTTTCAAATTTTACGCTTTAACTTAGTACGTCAAAATACTCCTTTCTACAGATTTGGGATGAAAATATTAAAAATAGTAGTTTTTTGTTTGAATAGGTCGTGACCAATGGCCGTAAAAATGGTATACTCCAGAACCAAATTTCATCATAAAATCTTCTAGTTGTAGTTTGAACACAAAAATATCTGAATAGAAATAAACAGACAGATATACTTAAACTGTTTCAGGAAATAATTTTGAATTAAAAGGCAAATAAAAGATAAGTCTATCTTATAGGATTAATATATCCCTACCACAAATACTCTAAAGTAGAAAGACGTGAACGACTTCCAGGAAGTAAAGAATACATGCATAATTTTTGGTAAAAAAAGAAGGAATTTCGGTGCGAGCTTAAAGTACGTCTAACAAATATTTCAGAGGGCTACCGTGAAGCTTGGTTTAAAATTGTCTACCATAGCCAAAAAAGTTTTCGCCAAAACACATTCGAGAAAATACACGTAAGAAAGTTATATTCGGCTGGATCCGAATCTCGCAAACCCACCACTATGCTTTTTGCATTCTATACTCTAAGTTCTTTTATTTAATACCCGTATCGATAATATTGTTAAGAAAAAATTAATCACTGTGCCTACCGTATTCATTTCATAATTAACCCATTTTTACGCAGATAACACATCTTCGCTTCAGGAGCGCGCAAAATAGTTTTAAACATTCTGTCTTGATTGTCTCATGATAAATAATTATTAAAGCTCAAAAAAGTGAAAAAAATCCAAATATAATTGCTCGTAACTTTGTGTGGACCTACATAGTAAAGTGTCTCGTAAAGCAAATGTGGAAGGCCTTCAGCCTTCTAACTTTAATTTCCGAGTAACGAGTAAAAACCCACAAATTTTTGGTCAAAAAAAACGGAGTTACGTTCAATTTACGTTCCACAGCGCGCTTCTGCTCTGACCAATTTGGCCCATTTTCAAGACCAAGCCGCGTAAAAAAACGTTCAATGTTTCTAGCAAATTTAAAGCCGATCTCTTAATTTTTGCGAGCAGGAGAGTGCCAACAACACGTACCACACAGATAGACAAACAGAATTTCACGCTGATCAAGTATATGTATATTGTATGAGGTCTCTGAAGATTTCTTTCATACATACATTATGGAAAAAAGTGAGTATGCCATCATCCTCACCCTGGATCAAGCGGTTTCACTCACAGCCAATATTATATTTATAGAATAATTTTACGAATCCCTAAACCTCTTTCTTGAGGGGGCGTCATATTCTTCTATAACGTTTTTGCAATAATGAAATCAGGAATACTTCTTGGTCTATTATTAAAATTTTCACAGTCACCAATACAGGGGTAGAGATAAATGATTCATTCCAGAAGCTGAATTTGAGATCTGACTAAGACAGCAACGGCATATCCGGAAAAGACTCTATGGACTGTAATTGGAAGAAGCAATTCAAAATTATTATTATAATTTATTTAGGCCAAAAGAATAAATTTTAGGACTAAAATTAGGAAGAGCACTGGCAGCTAAAACTGTTAACTCCACCTTTTTTTCTCTTATTGAGATCTATTAGATGATCAATTTTAAAGTTCTAAAGATATTTTCAAGATATCCATAGCATTAGATGCTCTGAAAGCTAATATTCGCATGTATTAGAAAAGCCCTTACATTCACGCAGCTTGTCGCATATCGGAGAAGTAGAATTCTTAAGGATCCATTCAAAATTGTGAAAGTATTTCATCTCAATCGTTTAACTGAAAATTAAATACATCGTTTTGAGTGAATTTACTTTTCCTGTTAACAGTTGCTAAACGGATTGAGGCAATATTTCCGGCAATCTACCGCCATTTAAATTAAATTTTAAATAAACAACGTTTTTGAAGATTTGCTTCATTATATCCATTAGAGAGGGGGTATTAGGTTATGAATGTTATGGGGGTCCAAAAAAAATATATGCACATGTTCTCAGTATAGATACATGACTGAAATTCCGCATGTTTACTTGTCTATTCGCGGGAACTATGATAATATGAGTTCACCACTTTCAATAAAAGAGCGAATTTGATGTTGCTCTCTTTTTTTTATCTTTCTCTCTCTTAGAGGATTAAATAGTTTTTGAAATTTTAAAAAATTAATTTTGTTTTTAATTTTCTTATCTACTACTACTATTAGTGCTGCTATCACCATTTCGAACCTTGGACGCATCTATCGCATATCGTTATTTAAACGAATGGATGGATCTTTTTGAAATTTTGCTGAGTTCTCCTAAATAGGATTGGCTAATGCTTGAATGATGATTTCCTTCTTTGTTCCCAACTTATCTTACAATACAAAGTGGAAATTTAATTGAAAATAATCTTTCTTTGCGCATAATTTGTGAACACAAAGTAAGACCAATATTCAAGTTAAGAAGATAGACACCCGTATCAAATTTCAAATCAAAAACGTTGTTAGTTTTTCAGCTGCGCTTGTTCTTATAAAAATTTTGTCAGATTTTTAAAATGTTTGTTAAGGAGTCATATTGCATGACTAGCAGGGAATCATAACACACATTAGTAGGGTAGATGGGACTTGAATCTGTGGATATGATCTGAAAAACACAGATCAGTCAAGCAAACAACGTCCAAACAATGAGCCAACACTTCTCGCGATTTTAACAGTTTTCTTCGATTATCGAGGTGTTGTGTGCTCTACGAATTCTTTCTGTCAGGCCAAACTGTTAATAGAGAAAGTTATTGAATGTTATCCACAAAGGTTTTTAAATTTTAAAATTTAAAAATTGAATTGGTCTTGCTTTTTGTTCATAGCAGTATTTCTGGCAAAAACTCAAATGGCGGTCAAATATCTAAATAGTCAAAATTCGTTGAAGCACGAGCAATAACTAACCTATTAAGGGAAATACTTGGTCCTTTGAATTGACATAAGGTTGTCACGAGTGAACACGCCCACCGGGAAAATGAATGGTCTCCGAAAACGATGCCTCAGCGATTAAGTGTTCTGCATTTGTAGGCTTAAATGTTTGAATAAAGTAATTTTTTTATTATTATGAAGTTCCTCTGAAGTTCTCTAGCTTTGAAAGTATTGTATGAGAAAGCCAAGGGGTCAGAAACGATGCCTTTTACTTTTCAAATTTCCAACAAGTACTAGCATGATTCGAGCCCATATAAAAAATGCAGAAGCAATGATGAGTTTTAAGAAATCTCATCCATGTTTGTTCTTTTCTATGCAATTTTGTATTAAAATTGTATAAATAGATTAGTTAAATCTTGCTTATGTTCCAGTTTGCCACATCGTTCCATTTCGATTGATCATTTGCACCTAAACTGGTCTGCAAATATCCGGCGTAAGTGAAATGCTTAGCAAATTATTGCAAACAAGAGTTTGTGTAAATTTTACTTTTTGCTCACATTAAGAAGCTTTTTTAATGAAATTTATATCGAAAAATGATCACAATTATCATATTTGTAGGATACAGTTAACACTTTAAGAGAGTATGAAAAACATTTCATTTATTGTTGTTTATTGTGATATATTGTTTATCAATTGCTTGGCTACACTAGGCACTGCGGGTTTTGCGGCTTGTTTCACTTACGTCACTTGCGTCTGATACCGAAAAGTCTAAAAAATCTCTTAGGAGACAAAGAAGTAATAAAAATTGGGGTAGATCCTGCAGGAGATGCTCAAAACTTGCAAGAAGACTATGGCATTTACGTGGCTAGCACCGTCCACATACGTTACTTGACCGTTGTGCTTCGGTGTAAACCACTTAGTTTGGAAAAATTGTCGAAATCATTGTTAAACGTTGATTTTGTTAAGCGATGGTATATAGCTAGTTCAAATTGGGAATTCGAAAAGTTGAATCCTGATCAAGTCGAATACACTGTTAATGACGCATTCGCGGGTATAGAGATTTTTAAGCATTCGGCCAATCGACTGACGCCCAGGTAATTCGTACGAAATCAATGAAACCGTTATTGCGTAATGAAATTGTTTGGAATGCTTTTAGGAATTATTGGAACTTCACAAACGCCGACTTTATGGCGATCATGTCCGAAATTAAATAACTCTTGGACCGTGGTTTTTCCGAAGACACACCAATAATGCGAACCCATTACACTACTTTCCAACAAAGATTACCTTCTTGAAGCGCTAAGTGACCGACCTTTGTGTGTCGTGAGTAAATCGAAAGCCAAATGGTATTTAGAAGAAAGACTAGGAGAGAAAATACAATCTGAAGCATTTACCTTACGTTTATGCAACCAACCGTTTGCTGAAGATAATGATTATTGGCAGACCTCTAATCAACGTGAATAAGTTGTCTGCGGCATAAAGATGCTTTTTTTTTCTTAAGATATGGTGCCGAGCGAATATCGTATGCATTTTCCATGTAACGTTAAATGATTTGAATCTTCCGATTCTCTTTTAACTTTTGCTACTAATTGCAGTGACAACCCAGTTTTTTACTTCAAGCGACGTGCTGCATTCATGCCCCAAATGTGACGTACTGCATTGAGCCAAAATTGCGATGCTCCTTACAAGTTTGACCGGGTAACTATATATATATATATCCTTATTAGAAATATGCTCATAATTTGAAGCAATTTTTAAAAGTCTTAATTGCCAATATATACTGTTGTGTAATTCTCTTAACGTCTCTATATGAACCTAAGTACAATCTTCACTTTTTACTCAATATCTATCTCGACAAATTACAACTGTTGATCTTTGTATAGGCAGTCTTACGCTCAAAAAAAAAAATGTATAGAGTGTACGTAACTGCTCCAATATGAGAGAAACCTATACTAGAACCTCCTGCAATAACAACCGATTCAGTAGAAAGTGAAAAACCCGTGTTAAATGATGAAAGACATGACAACGCAATTTTTCAGCATAGCAACATTTGGCCCCACTTGGAAAATAAGTCATTTGCACTATTGCATCTCCTTGCCTAAACATCTTATTAACACTCACTTTATCTACTGATCCATTATTTGGGCAATTTTCGATTTAACGCAATGCTGAACTTCTTCTCCGAATAGTCTGAGAAGACCCTTGCGTCTTTTCGAGACACGTTTACATTCCATCCGAGAGATATTGCCATTTGAGAAAATTGTTCCTTATGCAATTTTTTTTAATAAAAACGTTCACTTTTATTTAAAAGAGGTCCTCCAAATCTTAAGCATCCTCCTAATAAACACCAGAAATTTAATTCGTGAGTTTTGATTGGAGTTTTTTTGTTTCAATTAAAATGAAACATTCTATCACATCTTCAGGTCACTGAAGTAAAAACCGCTGCAGAAACACTATTAACTGACCACAATGCTATATCGACAGGAAAACGCAGCCATTTAAAAACTATTTCGTCAACTCATTTTGACGAAGGCTACATTGATCACCAGAGGATAGTTGAGGCGTCAAATCAATATTCAGACTGGCCAGAGCACGAACACGGTGAAATGGTAGTAAAAAAATTTCAAACCTAGTTTGGAGGTTTAAAGAAATTGGAAATCATTTTGTTGGGGAATTGAATTCGAAGTATTTACCATCTTTTTAGGATTGGCCGATAGGTAAATTATTAAGTAATCAAATGGAAAATTATCCACAAGTTTATCTTTTTTGTTTGCATAAACCCATAGATTGGAAGTACAGGCCTGCTGGTTTGATAGCTGATTCGATCACAAAACTGAAGAGGATCCGTAAAATTTTCAAAAATTCATGAAGACATGTATTTTTATATATTCTGCACTAAAGAAAATAAATTGAAATTTTTTATATTTTTAATTGTATTCTTGTTTGTAATTTTTTGTAACCATCACCGAAGGCTGAGGGGCATATTTATTTTGTCAAAAAGTTCGCAACGTCCAGAAGGAAGCATCAGAGACCTTACAAAGTACATACGTTCTTTATGAGTATCAAATTCTGAATCGATTTAAGCATGTCCGTCTGTCCGTCTGTGTAATGTCTGTTCTACACATTCTCCTGGCTGCAAACACGAAGCTATCGGCCTTAAATTGGTAGAAACAGAAGAAGATTTTGCACACAGGTTGGTATTGAAAGGCCAAATCGGTCGAAGGACACAGCACTATGTAAACTTAGAACACCTCTACTTTTCGAAAGTAATAAAAAATTGGTTTTTTGGTCATTACTCCTAAACTATAACAAATAGATGTACAAAAATTGTAAAGCATATTCTATGGGCGATGGTACTTTGACAGCTTGTTGTATACCAGTCAAGAAAATTAGATTCGACTCTTTTTTAACAAATCCAACGAATTTTTTATATACCACTTATCTCAAAAACACGAAAAAACTAAGTTGCCACTCTCCATACTGTGGTTGCGGTTGATTTTATCTACTTTTCTAAAACAAACGTGGAATTGTTTTCGAACGCTTGTTCTATTTTATGAGCAAGTTGCCAAATACCTGGAAAGCAGAGATGCCCTTGGTTTGCGTTGTGCTGGATTCAGTTATTTGCTCCGCTTTCAATACCAACGCACAGGAAAGAGCTTCAAAAGGATTGTACAGAGTGAACGGGCTTACGTGCGCTCCAAATTTGAAAGAGACCAATCTATTCACTTTATGGGCTTTTTGAACCTTGCTTCTTTCTGTCCTTCAACTGATTTGGCCCACTTTTAATACCAACGGATAGATGGATTGATTTTTGCAGCTAGAAGAAAGTTTACAACGGACATCGCAGGAACGGACACACGGACGTACTAAAACCGATTCACAATTTGGTGCTGATCAAGAATACGCATAATTTGGGGGGGTCTTTAAAGTTTCATTCTTGGCGTTGCTAACGTTTTGACGAGAAGAATGTAACCCTCCTCGAGAAAAACATGCTGAATACGGGTTTTTCTCTTTTTTTTCCTTGCAAATAAAGCATTTCAATGAGAAATATAACATTGCCTATGCATGCCCCTCTCCATTTTCATACAGATTCATGAAAAGCCCTGTCATTGCCAGTAGGCCACGTAAACGTTACAACTAGTTTCGAAAATCAGAATTTTGATTTATCGAAATTCTCTAAAAGGTATCATGATGTAGATTGACGTGATGCACGTGATATCTCGTTGGAATTTTTTTGTTTGGCCACATCAAAGTCTCGATTGTAACCATTTTCCCATAGTCAGTTAGTGTTAAGATGCCAATTCGAAAAATTTGGTAAAAATAGCCCCGAAAACCAGAATTTGATTTTTGTTTAGCTTTTGAAAGATATAATGTATCACATTTTCTAATTTGGACGGAGTAGCGTTTGAAGCGCAACTATATCTTAAACATTGCTAAAGCCGTTTTCCGAGGTCTGTTAAGGCTTTTACAAACCTCTGGTAAGGTAGCTGGCAGATGTTCTTGCTAGTTAAGTTCAAATTTATGTTCACACCCTTTTATTGTATGCCAAGCGACTTCAAATAAAAATGTATTCCATGGAATTTCTGACTAAGAATTTGTTCTTAGTCTTTCTAACTAAGAATTTGTTCTTTTAAATTTCATTAGATCTTATTGAAAATTCTGCTCGGTTTTTCTCGCGGCATGGTAATAACGCCTATAAATCGGGCAACACTCACCTGATTGTCTCAAGCGAAAATGTGCTTAAAAGGTGGCATTTCAGTTTACATTTTTTGTAAAGATAGTTTTATAATTCTTTTCTCTGTAAAAAGTGGTATTGATTTGAAAACGAGGGAAATATCTGAAGAAATACGCTCTGTGATCCTTTTTCACTATAAAAAAAGTAAAATGGCTGCAAAAACCTTTTTTACGAAATGTACGGTGAGAGTGCTGTGAGTGAACGCAAGACCCAAGAGTACTTTGTTCGATTCCGTTCCGAAAATTTTAATGTTAAAGATAGCCTTCGCTCTCACTGAAAAAGTCGGCGAAATTTCGCAAACGGTGGAGTAAGACCGGCATACGATCACTCAGGAAATAGTGGAGGCAGTAAACATCAACCACATGACAGCTCAAAAAGAACAGGCAACAAACAGAATCCCGAAATGGCGAAAAAACGGCGGGTACATTTTAATATGACCTGACACGTTTTTGTGTGGTAGCCTTATTTTCAGAATCGCATTGTGATCGTGAATGAGAACGAATAAGCTTCTGATCTCTTTAAATTTTTTTAACTACATTTACACAGACGGCAGGTAAATCGATAGATGACTTGATGTAACTCGTATTAGGATCTTAGGCTGATTAAGTCTGTGTAGGAATTTTAGGATGTCTAAAGCATATTTCTTAGTGTTACAGAGAAGAAACACAATTGGAGCGTAACTTCATCTTTTAACGATTGGTGTAGAATTAAATAAATATGAAGTAAATGTGTAAGTGTGTTTGAAAAATGCAATTAAGGAAGAATATATTTTTAAAGACTAATATTCCGAATTCAATGCAACAATTTTTTGCCGAATATGTTTTGAAAAGTAAAAGATTCTAGGAGCAAAAAGATAGGATTAGCACTAGCAACTAAGACTTTCGGCCTTTTTTTTAAAAAGGTGGACTGGACAGCTTGTCTACTGGCTTCGATAAGATTAAACATTTTATTGACATTATGTTCTGCAAACACTTTCAAAGCGTCCACAACAAAATCTTTCTTTAGCCACCACAAAATCGGCGTTATTGCTGCCAACTAACTGCCTTAACAAAAAACAGCATATATTTATTCAAGTTGCTTGCTCCCACAATACCAGTACATTTAGAATATTGTGCTTGGAATGACGAACAACTATTAACGCAAATTTTGCTAGCAATTCAATCACTGCAACCATCAGCAAGTACTGCAACGACAACACAATATACTATCACCTCCTTTAAAGGTGTTTACTCTATGTTTAAGGTACTTAAAAGTGCGTATTATAAACCTTAATCTAAAGCGGAGGACCAAAACAAGCTCCGACTAGTAAACGTTATCGCAAAATAAATTTTTTCATCTCGACGACGAAAACTAATACGAAAGCCAAGTCGGCGCTGAACGAAAAAAGAGTGTAAAAGTCGTCGGTTTATATTAAAATATTTGAAAAATGAACTTACTTGTAATTGTTTTTTCCAAACTCTTAGCGTCACTTACTGAATTGATTGATTTCATAACCAAAAAAAATCGCTGATAACAACATCCTAAGCTGATATACTCAGCTGCATAGAAATATCCCGGGCAACCCGGGATCAGTCCTGGATATCGCGGTATCAAAATGTAGTGAGTGTAGTACTTTCTTAAAAACCTCAGTAACTAAGTGCTTTTCGACGTATTATTATAGTTTGAACTGACAAGTGATTTTAAGAAATGGCCTGTTACGTTGTATATTGTTGTTCTTGTTATTCCATTTACACGTAAAATGGATTCCGGTAATAATACATGTCAACCATCAAATCGTGCACCAGTATCAGCTCAGCTACGAATACTAAACGTTGCGTGATATTTTAAAATTAATGTTGTTTATTTTTTAAATTTTTTTCTCACTAGCGTACTTGTTTTGTTTTACTATTTTTAATTTCTTTGCAATTTTTCATTTTTTTAATATCCTGTTCTACCCGTAATTGGATCTCAATTTTTTTTGCTGTAAGGAGTATATAAATAATAGTTTTTTTTATTTATTTTACACTAAAATTTCAAATAAACTTAAAAGAAATCATATAAATATAGTTCAATTCATTAGTCTAAAATTAAAATAATAATAATAATAATAATAATAGTTTGTTATGTATATATGAATATGCCTTTTTATTATTTTGTTTTAATTAGTTCGACTTACCGCCTTCAACTAAAAGTACATTAGCTTCTGTTGTCCGTTTCAAATTTTATGTGTCTAAGCACACCAACAATTGCAGACATTTAACGAATAGGCAGACATGACGTCTCTCATGTACGAAGCTG
>NW_023998454.1:4275745-4340104 GCF_014805625.2 Glossina fuscipes | reverse complement strand
CTCAGTTAATTATAATGAGTTTTGGGAAATAATGAGTTTTGGAAACGAATGAAAATCCGGGCTTAGAAAAGTGAATAGAAAACATAGATCTTGTAATTGTTGAGACGAAAGTATCTAAAACTAAAATTTTCCGTTGACTTCAGGTTCCAATTAGTAATTTTTCAACTCTTTTCAATCGATATATACCGCCGGTGTTGTGCTTACTTGGAAAACCATTGGACTGCGTTTGATAACAATGTTTGTCTCCTCGATAAGCGGTAAGATAAATTAGCCAAAAAAGCCAACTTAATAGGAACGGTAAATACAGCTACAGGAATTAAAAAAATGCGGCGAAGAAAAAGGCGAAGATGGTGCAAGTATATCAAACGCCATTGTTATGCAGTTTATGCAACAAATGCAACAACAAATACAACAAATATAGCAAATGAAGCAAGGGCAACAGCAAGTGCAACAGCAAATACGGTCAGGACAGCAAGAAATAGAATCAAAAATTGACGGGACGACGGAAAAGATGGATAAAATTCAAGAAAATCAAGACATCCTGAAAACACATATACACGAGCTGTATCAGCAAATTGATGGCGGAATTAATGCGCTAGAAGGGAATGTTGACAATGCGCTAAGCCAGTTTGATGCCAGACTGACTGCCTTGGAAGAAAAAGTTACTAAAGTAATAAATCAATTTGATGCGGAGATGGAAGTCTTAAGTGGAACATTAAGCCAGTTTGAAACCTTACGAAGTGAAGTCAACGCCTTAAAAGAAATAGCGGCTAAATAGCAACTTCGTGTTGGAGACTGCTTCTAAAGTGCAAGCCCTCATTATTGATGACGCCTCCAACGTGCTATGCGACGAATGTCCGAAAAGACAGAATAAGAACAACAGACCAAAACAACCGCGCGCAAATACAACAGCTGCGACAAAGTTGCGTAAATTGCTCGTGATTGTAAATTTCGGAGGAAGGACTTGAGTTTGTTCATCAATAGTAAAGCAGGCGTCCATCATAAACACCACGTTAAAGGAGATAAATCGAGAAAATTGCCGGATGACTATGGTAGGCAGAAACATGTCGCGAAGACCGTAACAACTCCACAATGTAGAAAAGATCGCGAAGGACGCATGCTTGACGAACAGAATGCTAAAGAAAATATCGTTGATAGCTTTTGAAAATGACGTTCTTCGGGACGAACAAGATTAAGTGTAGGGCCATGTTACGTAAATCTCCAAATCCAGTTAATTTCCGGATAATTAATTTTCCCAAATAATAAATTCCCTAGAGAGGGAACTTAGGTAATAGTAGCATGCTTATAAAAATGTATATAAATAGACTACTTGCGGAAGGCAGAGTCAGTCGGACAAGAGCATTTGACTCGGAAAAGAGTATTAGAGTTGAGAAGTCAGACAAAGTAAAATGTAAATAGTTCTACCCTAAAACAAATTGATTGTAAATAAAAGAGTTCTATAGCGAAAACGTGAAGTGTATTTCTCTTGAAAAGAATATCCACGATCTAGTGGTAGGAGTCCTATCTAAAAAATCGAAATTTTATAACAATATTTTTTATTTCTTACCTAGTGACAATGGATCTCAACTAGAGCATTGCCTTAAAAAGAAAATACAACGAAATTCATTGCAAGGCGAGGAACATTGTGGGAAGGTACATTAGTGTGCACAAAGGTTAGTATTACATTCACAAGTCGAAAATCTAGCTAAAATTTTTCAATATTTCTCGAAGTCGGTGGCAGCTGCTGCTTAAAGAAGCCTGGTAGGGTCGCAAATGTTTGTGCAGCGTTGCACAATGTTTGCTTTTACTACAAAGTGAAAGGAGATTATTTGAATACTAAAGCACCGGCGACCTATCAAGATGACAGTATCGACATTAATTAAGGCAGATGGACGAGGAAATTAGAGGATTTCTGACACAGAGTTGGTAGATGTTATAACAGTCCAAAATATATACCCACACAAAGGTTTGCATAAAAATTAAATAAAAATTGGAAGTATAACTTCTTATTTTCATTGAAAAAACTTTTCATATGTTGGATCCACTTTCGTTTGTGCAATTCTTTGTATTTGCAATTAAATGCAACGCAATTAATCATAAATTCCTTGTAAATCAATTGTGATCACTATTTCGTGTCACCCAAAAACATTAAGATTCATTTATCATTTTATGGCCCAATACAAATTTTACATAATTTTGTTTTAATTTAATTTCGAATGCTTATTTCTTACCATAAGTGGTTTGTTTATATAAAGCGATTAAACGTCAATTTGGTCTTGACGACAATTAACGAGAAAACAAGCATGAATGGCGGATGCAAAGATTCCCCGGTTTTTTTATTGTATTTTGTGAGCGAAAATGAATGACAATGCTTTGTAAGTAAAACGACCGAAAGTTATGGTGGTTGAGAAAAGAATCGTGTTTACATAAGCAAACCCAGAGGGTGGTTCGCATGGACAACAGTGCCGCGAAACCTAGCCACAGAAAAAGACGATGATTTGCGCTTAACACGCTCACTAGTAGCGCGAGCCAAGGATGCTCATTAGCGATAAAATCTTTTTTATAGTTGACATTGAATTTCCCAATGCAATGCGTGCAACCCAAATAACCAGTAATCATTCAAGTTTTTTATACTAGAAAAGTTATTACATATATTTTGGTGATATATATTTTTATAAAGATCTTCATCTGTTATTTGTCATTCCTCAATTCTTTTAAACGATTATTTATTTATTTTATTCATAGTATAGTACACAATACCGTACTTGTGGAAACTGGGCGGTTTAGTTACTGTTTTTGTGGAACTCTGGTCGCTCAAAGGGACGCAACTTTTACACATGCGACAGCTGTTAATAAACAAACAAATTTTCAATTATTGGGAAGTCTAAAGAAACATATACGCCTACTCTCATATGGACGCAATTTTTAGACAAACACACATATCCACTGTTGAGAATTTTAATCAAACATATACGCTTAAAGAGGAGGTAAACGTCTTAGCTATTGAATCTGCCTACATCTTAATGTAAGCAGATGACGTCAAACTATTTCCGCTGGTTAATTCGGAAACTCAATCATCTCTCCTCCACGCTGAAGTAAATAGTTTGATAACCTTATGTTCCTACAATTTTATGTGGTTAAACCAAAAGAAACGCACGACGGTGTCATTTTCGAGGCGAATCTTGTTCGCATCGGAAGATTTTATAGACACAGTTAGGCTGCAAACCATGGATTCAATTCTTCACCTAGGTATCTTGTGTGATCATAACCTTCGATTTATTTTGTATGTTGAAGACTCTATATATAAAGCTAGATCACCGCTAGGCTTCACCAAGCACTGATTATATGCCAGTTTAGTGCGCCCTGCACTGCGCCGCATTGTTTTCATGTGAACTTCATTGAATCTTTGCAGAAACAGTTCTTATTGTTTGACCTAGGGAATTTGTGTTGGCATCTAAGCATCTCCTTCTCCTCTTATAACCTTGCCGTCACTTGAAAGACGTAGGATGGTATTGGGCATTGCTTCCACGGTGAAGTTGATTAGGGACGCCATTGACTCGCCATTTTTGTTGAGTGCTATTAATTTTAACGTTCCTGCCCGTTCAATTAGGTACTTTCTTTTTAGTAAACTTAGCCAATCTAGGTTAAATAATGAGCCTGTTATTCTACTTGGGGCTCTCTGCAGCAAATTAAATGAGGTGCATAACCTTATTTCCTTATGGGATCTTCTTGCATTGATTGAGATGGCACCGACCGACGTCTTATCTCAGTTAACAGTTAAAGCCTATTATTCAGAATCCCGATACGGAGTTGGATGAGGAATGGACACATTGTTTATTTTCTTATACGTTTGTATTACGCCGCAATGTTGTTAAGCATTCTTTTAACAAATTATATACTTTGCATACTTACGTTCTACTGGTCACATTTAAAAACGAGGAACGCTATTGCTTTTAATTTAGCTAATTATGGAAGAAATAACCGTTAAACATGGGTAATAAATGCACACTAAAGCATTTGTTGATATCACTATCATTACTTAATAAAGGCAAATAATAGTATATGGTATAAGAATATAGTCATCACATTTCATGAGTCGCGCTATGCGGCTGGCAATTATAAAAATTCCCTTAATATATAAGCTATAAAGTGTTCCAGAAGCAAATCGATAATGAAAGACGCTCCTAAGACACCGTCCAACAATTATTAAGGGAGCAAACTTAAGTATTAAAGGCGAAAACCGAGGACCGTAGTTCATTCAATGTTAAGGTACTGGAGCTGTAAAAGCTTCCCTTTTTGCCCGACCCGATTTCGGGGATGACGATGAGATGCTTAGTTAAATGCTTTAAGTTCCTAATATAATTTTATCTAAAATAAGATCATTTTAATTCTTTCTGCTGACAGACTTCCATTATTTGCGTTATAACGCCTAAAAGCACACTCTGCGCTATGTTTATGGATTAGTCGTTACCAATAAGTCATCATGTAGAACCCAGCATCGCTGGGTCCAATTGTTTGTGAAATGTCTTTAAAAACCACTCTTGCAGAAATCTATTTGCACCAACATCAATAAGTGTATATATGTATCACTAGTATATCCAAAAAATTCACATACTGTCAGGTGGTGTAAGACGTTTTGAAGCATCCAGAAAAACCACTCTGTGTCTCATAACAGTTACCTTTCGTCCAGTTCGATCCTCGTCCATCAAATGGTACGAAATGATTTTTCGAAGCATTCTGCCTAATATTTTTATGTTGATTAACATCAAACGATTATTTAGCATTTAACAATATATTATTTACCTTTACACAATTTCAAACATTTTGTTTGGGTTTGTTGAGATTAAATGGACTAAGCTTATAAGTTCGCTCCAAAAAATTACGCAAAAATCGTAAACGAAAAAATTTTCCGTTCTTACAATTCATCTCTTTGTGACTAGCTCAAAATTTTTTAGTCAATAACTTTCTGTTTTAAGGTTAACTAGTTTTTTTTTTTAATTTCTTTCTGCCTCGTAAATGCTAAACACCCAATCGTAGCGGAAAATATATCGCTTGCCGGTAATTTGACCAGTCTGAGACAGCATATTTAACAGCCCTAGAGCCCAAACAACGCTGAATACTCACAATCGCGATCCCAAATCAGTCGGGAAACAAAAATGTAAGTTAGCTTGCAGATACGTGATTACGTCCATAAATTGAGAAAGAAAGCAGTTGCCGATGTTCACGATTTGCTACAATTTCATTTCCAAAACAAATGAAAGCGTTTTGAATTATTATGCTAGAATTATGAATTGAAATGAAGTGAAGTTGTTTCAATTCTTTCAAAGCAATCAACGAGTATCTGCCACTTTGATCCATTTTAATTACTTTTTTTAAATATATGGACTTCCTTTTTTTCGAAAAAAATATCCCACGAAGCTACTCTTTTTTTCTTAGGTGTAAAGGATTTTTAAACTCTTATGTATGTAATTGACAAGTAACATAAGTAACTTTTGTTTTGTGTAGCATACGTCATGAAGAAAAAGCCCACCATTTCGTCTTCTTTAAAAACAGATGCAAATTGTTGCCTTCGCTCGTTTTCATTTTCATATTGAAAAGTGCTTAGAAAATCATTACAAAATGAAAGGACTTTATGTATTTATATATTTCATTTTATCGCTTTGCTTATATTACATAGTATAAGTGAACATATGCATGTATATTACGTGTATTTATTAATGGAAGCATTTAATTTTGTACTTAAACTTAAAAAGATTGCTTCGGTTAATATATATCTTAATACAAGTAACTTAACGGAAGAAACAGAGAGAGAGAGAGTATTATCCATTACAACTCATATGTAAAAAGCATATTTATTTGCTCAATGTCTACAAATAACTAGGCGCGTTTGCGTTTGTGTACATATTACATATAAATACTAATAAAAGCATAAGAGTAAACTAATGCAGTAAGTTACGTTCTTGTTACATAAGATAATATTTGTAAAAAATATATATTCGTATCAAAATACTTTAAAAGCATAACGAAATTAGCTCATGTGTGATAATCCAGGCTTTTGCTTAATAGAGATTAGCTTAGTATAAATGCATTTTTTCTTTTTTGTTTTCCTTATTGTCACAGTTTATAGTTAATATTATTTATGTATACGTATTGCAGCCTACTTGAGTATCAAGTAAAAAAAAAAAAAAAAAAAAAGCAATCCCCGTTAATATGTGTATGTATGAAAGTAATGGGGGTATAGCAATTTTTATATAAAAAATACATATTCGTTTTTCTAGAAATCCACAAAAAATATTGCGACAAAGATCTGTTGTTCTCGCAGACATAAATCGAAATATTTTCTTAGATTAATTCAGTAACTACATCGTCACCATCCCGTATTGGTGCTTGAAAGGTTGAGCCAGTAAACTCGTACATCTGAAATTCAGCAACAAAAGCAAACAAATTAATTTATAATTAAGTTCCCTACCAACTAACCCTCCTATGATTATAGTGGTTTCCTAAATATTAGGTCTTATGGTGTTGTATAAAAAACGCACAAATTCTTACATTTTAAAGAAAGCGGTTGAACTTTTTTCTCAAATATCTTCATTTCACAAATTTATTTCAAAGAAAGCACAAATGCTTGTCGATCTCATAAACACGCTTTACAACAAAACTGGGAGGTATATGTTATCATCAAAATCAACTCGGTATTCAAATACTTTTCCCATGTGGACGAAACGAACGAAATAGTAATGACGTGCATAATCGACATGTAAACCGTTTTGATATTGGAAAGGGTCTAAACAGGCGTATCGACTTGGATACTGGTGATTATAGAAAGAATCAGACATAAAAAGTATTTACTCAATCGTATTTCTCTCTGTGAATTTCTACAAGCTCAATTTACTTGCGATCAAATTCATAATGAGTGACGTAAAGTAGATAGGAGAGGAGAAAACGCCTAAAGATGTGCTGCAGGCTGTTGCTCGATAATAGAATAAACCTAATTATATTCTTAATTTTGACGTCTGATGATTGAAATCCTTAGATACGTCTAAAAATTACTTACAGACGGAGTGCGATTATTGCGCAGTGTGGCGTAGTCCGCAAAATCTGCCATATGCGGTTCAATACGACTCATATCCAAATTTCTCCCATTGTTGCCACTAGCATTTACAGTATGATTACTATTACGAGGTTGGATGGTAGCGTAAGTGTTGTCCATTGTATGATGAATTTGATCGGAGGAATTGCGTTGCTCGAGATTTGTCTTTAATATGCAGACCATGAAAAGATTTGTTTACAATTAAGTAAAATAGATGTCTCCTTACCGGGACGTCCAAATTTGAAACATGATCTGGCTCGGAGAATACTTGCATAGTTAACTCTTGCTCTTCATAAAGTTTTAGTTTTCTATCCATAATCAAAGAAAATTATTACTCATATCATTTCCCCAAACAAAGTTAACAAAAAAAGTTTATAAGCGGACAAGCACTTACTGTTCTATCCAAAGGGGATTTTCGGTGGTATTCAGATCTTCTACAATCTGTTTTTTAATCAAAGCTTCTTTACGCCTACTTTCTGTTGGCACAGAGAGATTCCTATAATCATCAGAGACTCGATTAACGGATATTCAGTCCAATTAAAGACTGTTCTTACCAATGCTTGAGGCAGCAGCATAATACTATAAAGCTAACTACACCTACAAATAAAACTATAATTAAGGCAACTAAACCGGCTATGGCTAAATCAAATTCTTCTTGCACTATAGCTGTATAAGCTGGTACCACATTCTCTATCGCAAATCCAGCATAATAATCCTGCGAAAATGTATTAATTGGTATACATTTATTGTCTTATTCATAAACTATTTGCAGGTTAAGCGGTTTCGAGCACCTTCGAAATATTGAGTAAAGGTCTCGAAGACTTTCGAATCTCCGCCCATATTTATAGGTTACTTTTTTTTTGTACTCACTCTAAGATAATCATAATTAGCATCGATAACTTTGAGAATTTCATCGACTGGAGCGATTTGCAAACTTTGAGGCTCCACGGCATGAAAGAATAAATCACACCAATCCATACGCACGCGACCCAAAGAATCGACATGAAAACGTATTTCGTCCACAATAATACGATGTTGGGTGGCATTGCGAAGTTCAGCAATAATTTCGTCTTGCTCTTGATAGACTTCGTCGGGTGGACGTGATAAAATAACTCGCACCAATTGAGTATAATCAAAGATCCAAACCTTTAAAGAAAAAGCATTAAAGTGACCATGCGAAATTCCCAGTAATGTCAATTTTTACCGTGACTTTTGCTCTTGCCAAACGTTGTGGTTCCTCGACTTCTTTCGCAACAATTTCTAACTCAAATCTATCCTGATTGTATTCTGCCATGAAAGCTCCAGTTGTAATTCGCCCTTCTGAAGAAATTGCTGTGCAATCAGAAATTAATTAAGAAATATATTACTTAGACACGCATTTAAGATTTACCAAAAGGACTGGGCACGATAGATCCGGTGGATTTTGTGGCTCCAAACTTATATAAATTTGAAGCTACTATCATATACTCAATTTTAGAATTTTTCCCAGCATCAGCGTCGGAAGCATTGACTATCGCTATTAAGCTACCTATGGGTGACTTGGCATTGATACCAGCATAATAAATTTCCCTTTCGAACAAGGGAGGATTATCATTCTCATCCATTACCGTTACAAGCACCTTAGCTACTGTATTATCACGATCAAGACTTTTAATAGAAAAGGCCGCTCGTTCGTCATCAGATATGTGCAGATCACGTTTAATGCTAGCCAATATATATAATGTATACGAATCGATAACTTCCCTGAATAGTAAAGAATATTAATTTTTTCCAGCTAGATCAGTAAATACGACTCTATCACACCTATCTAAGCTGTTATTAGTATAAATATCGCCGGTATCCCTATCAACCACAAAGGCGCCGTCTTCGTTTCCCAGCAACATATAATAGTATACATTTCGATTATTTTTGTTGCTCGAAGTCGCCTGAATACGACCGATTTTCACATGACGCCCACTGTTTTCCGTTACGGAAATCTTATAAGGGTTATGAGAATCTGGGAATTCCGGGCGGTTTTCGTTAGCATCCACTATGCAGACGCTGAGCAATCTTAAGGTTTCCAAAGGTTTAGGATTACCTGAGTCACGTGCCACAAGAACTAAATCATAACTAAGATAATCAAAAGAACGTCTTATATAAAGAACGACAAATTGTCTTTAGGTAATGTTACTGACTTGTCTTTTGTTTTGCGGTAAAGATCTTTATTCGCCCTTAATTCCCCTGTTTCGGCATCAATTTTAAAGTCATCCGTTTCTTGAATATTCTGATCATTCATTTGCAAATGGTAGAACACCTTACCATTCTCATCCGTATCGTTGTCAAAAGCCTTTACAGTTAGTAAGAGGTAATCCTTTTGAACCACATCCTTTAGAGAAACAACAGGTGGTAAATAGGTATTTTTTGCAGAACGACTGTAACTTACGCCTGGTATTTCTATAGTGGCATTAGAGAGAGCGGGTATAAGAAACACTGGACGATGTTGGTTTACACTCAACACATTGATTATTACGTTGGTAACGGCCTCCGTGGTGCCGGATCCTTGAGTATCACGAGCTGAAACTCTCAGTTTGTAAACTCCTTTTTGCCCAGATAAACTCTGAGCTGGATATAAAATCCCTGTTTGCGAGTCCAGTTTAAACAAACCTTTGTCATTGCCCTCTATAATAACATAACGTACATCGCCGAATAAACCTTCGTCTAAATCAAAAGCTTTTACTTGCAGCAGAGCGGCGGGAGGATTTAATGCGGCATTCTCAGCCACGGTAGAAGAATATTCATTCTGCGTAAACTCTGGGGCATTATCGTTGACATCTAAGATATTTAAAAAAATCTAAGAGAAATTCTTTAAAATAAATGCAGATTTCTAATCAAGATTCCATAAATTTACCGTCGCTGCAGTTGATTTCTGTAAATTTGCAGGAGCCTTGTCCTTGGCCACAGCTGTTAAGGAGATTTGTTTAATTTTTTCGCGATCAAGTATTGACGAGTCGGCCACCATTATATTGCCCGTATAGGAATCAATGGTAAAATATTTGTGATTTTCACCGATCAAAGAATAAATGACTTCTCCAAAAGCTCCTTGGTCAATATCGAATGCCTCCACTTTGCCGGCAGCGGTACCAACTGGTGAGTTTTCGGTTACATTAAAATAATAGACGGCTTGTGTAAACTTTGGTTCATTGTCGTTTAAATTTATAATGTCGACTACCACATCAGCGGTCGACGACAACGGAGGCACGCCAGTGTCAGTAACTGTAGCAATAAATTTAATTTCTTTTGTTACTTCATAGTCGATACGTTTAATTGATGTTATGACGCCCGTAGATTTGTTTATCTCAAAGTAGGGATTTTCGCTGATGTCATAATCACCAATGGTTGAATCATCGTCGGAGGCTTGCAAAGTGGTAAGCACCGATCCCACGGGTTGTTCTTCAGACATTTGCAGTTTTATTACTGGATTTTCAATGGTCCAGGGTGAATTAAATTTCTGTATGACAACAAGGAAAATGAAAGAATGAAGCAAAATGTCAATAATTAATAAAAAATTAACAATCAAAAATTAAGATTATTTCTTTTCATCTATGGATTCAACTTTAGAGAACTGCAACTTGAAAATTCTTGTTGTCAATATTTTCGTAATACTTTTGAAAGCTGCTACTCTGCATCCCTATAAATTACATTCCGACATTGTAGAGGTAAGTAATAGACCAGCAATGGCCATATGCCGTTAACTCACACTCTCTTTAGGTCAATAAAAGACTAGATGAGCGATGCGAAATATCTATGTGCCATCATGTACTTGTGTTATCGATTTCTTTACATCTGATTGCTAAATTTTTTTTTGGTTATCTGAATCTGGTTGGCAATGTTATAGCACTGTGAGTTAATTAAATAGCTATATTATTGGGTAAACGAATTAAATTAATTTTTCTTGCTCATAAACAGCTTTTAAGACAATTCCCAAAATACAAACAAAACTTTTCCCAATTTTTCGAGTAGACAGCGTGTTGCTCGGCTGAAGAAATCCTAATGTTTCAGATCAATTCCAGAATAAAATCATTCCGATAAACACGAAGCATTCATTAGTCCGATTTTTCTTTCGAATAAAAGCAAAATAACACAAGGAAGCTATAGTGTTAGGAGGTTCCAAGTTCAGAGTCGCCATTGAGTATTTCAGCAAATTCGACAAGGTTTCACTGAACTGCATAAGCATTATTAGTCCACCTGCATAGGACTGATGACTTGAATATGTACATCTCATATTTAGCATAACGATGCTCTTATATTAAAATGAATTTTTCAATTTCCGTTTTGTGAGGCTTGCTATTGGGTGCCTTACTGCCACCATATTCTTCATAAGATTCTTCTAGCATTTGTTATCCCTCAATACCATACTTCTTTTTATGAAATGATGCTCGCCTGAGATAATATCTTGATAAAGTTTTGTTTAAATTAATATATACCAAAGTCCAAGCTTGCTTCCACAAGCGTGAAACAAAAAAAATTAATTCGATTGCCCAATACCAGTAATCTGATTTCTTCCGTCATAATAGAGCACAAGAAACTATTATCTTATCTAAAGGTTTCCGATATTAACTAATGATTTGCCAAATCTTTTACTACCGTCCATCATTGCTCAAGTTCTGGAAAACATTGTTTTGGCGTTGGGAGAAGCACTATTGGGTTATATAACAATCAAACACTATATGAATAACGACATAGGTGTTTTGATTGTGTTTATGATAAATATCGTAATCAAATTAATTCTAGCGGTATTCACACTGTTAGTGATAAATCTTCACAAACTTATCCTAAATACTAAATTAAATCTTTTTTCAGTAACGTTTACTTCGATTTTTATCAGCAAACTTATTTTCATCTAATTATTAACGGAATAGTGACGAAGGAAGTAAACAAGATAGTAGAAACTGAGGAAAAGTTTATGCGGTCTCACTTATACAATTGAGTGATCTTAAATCGTCCTACTTACCGGAGCAATTTCGTTAACATCGATTATTTGTATGATCAGTAAGCCCCGCCCCTGTTGAACGGCTGGTGCTGTGCTGTCCGTCACGAGTACATCTATATGAATAACCTAGTGTTATGAATGAAGGTGGACGTTATTTGGGTTAAAACTCTGATGAAGCACTTACTGCGAATAAGTTTCTGTTGAGCTTTTTATTAACAAGCACTTTGCCGTTACGCGTTATAGTGAAGTACTCTTTAAATTGCTCACTCTCGATTACTTCTTTGCCATCTTTATCTACGGCAGTAATGTTAACTGCAGCGAATTCTAAAGCATCCCTTGAAGCAATGTCTGGATCCAAAGCAACCAATGTATAGAACACCGTACCAACCGGAGCATCTTCACGCACCTATTTTAATAAATTTTTCACGCTCAAAGTTATCAAATTTCTAAATAAAAGTTTAGTGTCTCAGATGTACCTCGGCATGTTGTGTCGCTGGCGTAAAGTAAGGATCCTTATCGTTACTATTAATAACGTTCACTGTTAAAGTAGCGGTACCCGAAAGACTTGGTGTGCCCAAGTCCATAGCGATTACTTCGATCTGATAAGTATTACGGCTGTCGTAATCCAATTTACGCGACACAAAAACTTCGCCAGTCATTTCATCAATACGAAAATCATCAAAACTACCCTGTTGTATACGATATCTAAAAAACGAAAAACATCAAAAATAATGGTGTAAGACATTTTAATGAAGAATAATTACTCACCGCAACTCTGAATTAATGCCAGAATCCAAATCTTCGGCCATTAACTTTTCGACGCTGGTCCCTATTTCAGAGTTCTCTTCAATCGTCGCTATATATTTATTTGAGAGGAAGTGAGGAGCATGATTGTTAACATCTCTTACAGTAATGTTAATTTCGCAACTTGTCGTAAATACGCCGTCGGCAGCTTCAACCGCAAACACTAGATGATCATTTTTTGAAGGCGTAACTTCCAAAGTAGCATTTTTCTTAAGTATAATTTGACCAGTATGTTTATCAATCGCAAATGTATCATGAATCATTTTGTCTCCTAAGATGCTACATTAATGCGCTCGTATATTTCACAAGTTAAAGGATTCAGTAATGAGTTTATATTTACCGATAAGTTATGTCCGATATTGCATCAGCATCGCGAGCCTTCACAAATAATGGAGTTTCGAAGGCATTAGAACCTTCATCGATCGAAGCTCTGTAAGAAGGGCTCTCACATACAGGAGGTGAGTCATTTGCATCTAACACCAAAATACGCAAAGATACCACTGAAGACTGACCGAGGCCGCTATCGTCAGTGGCCTACGAGTTTAAAAGTAAAAGTACATAAAGCTTTGTCTTTAGTAGAATTCGAATTCACCTACTTTATAAGCTAAAAAGTATGCACTTTCGGTTTCGTAATCCAAACAGGATGTTTTTTTCTCGACAGGCTCTAGCATTAGCTCATTGTTTACATCTATGGCACTGGGTGTTTTAATTAACTTATACTCAAAGTTGAAATCCGGATGAGGATTTTCGTTATTTGTGCTCATCAGATAACTACGCAACTCACTCGAGTCTTCATTCGTTTCAGGTGAAGCTTCCAACGAGAAATAATCATCATATTGACGTTTGTTTCGCTTTAATTTTTCGTCAAACTTGTCAGTCTTAGGATTTTTACAATCAGCTAATGTAATCACTCCAGTTATTTCATTGATGTCAAAAAGTTCTGCTCCTCCACCGCTTAAATTGTAACGTATGCCAGAATCACCAAAATTACCTGAATCCAAATCTTTAGCAATAATTGTGGTAATATACTGGCCGGGCAAAGCATCTTCGGATACGGATGCTGTATAGGATTCATCTTCAAACATAGGTTTATTATCGTTCTCATCTATAACAGATACAGTTATAGTTGCCGTTGAAGTTAACTTTGGATCCGTGTCGGTTTCTTCTGCGATCACTAACACAATAAATTTACGGTGATTTGGGTTTTCGTAGTCTAAACTGCCATTAGCTACACGAATGTAAACTTGCGAAAAACCCATTGCCGTTACTGGTTCAACTTGAAAAACATCCGACACGTCTTTTAAATAAAGTCGAAATTTCGAATTAATACCAACATCACGATCAGTAACGTTCATATCTAAAGCCAATGGTGTGCCGATTGGCGTATTTTCAGGTAAAGACACTTCATATTCTTTTTTATTGAAAGTGGGCGGGGAATCATTGGTATCCCGTATTGTAATGGTCACCTGAGTTGTAGTACTCTCTGCCGGATTGTTACTTGGCGCACCATCGACTACTTCTCTAGCCTTAGAGAGATAATGAAGCTATTAATATTGAAAGCTATTAAAAGTAAACCTTATTAACTTACACGGACGGTTAATTTAACAATGCCTGTATTATCGGGTAAAGCTTCACGATCTAACGGCTTAGCCGTGCGCAGCTCACCAGTTCGTTCATCTAAAAGAAAATAATCCATGGGATCTGAAAATAATCGATGAAATGATAGACAAGTCTTCTAGTTTTTAAGCTGCGTATAAAAAAAGATATACCCACTAGTTAGTAAATCATAGACAATTTGTCTTGGTTGGCCTGTGTCGCCATCACGGGCTTGTATTTTTAGAACCAAACTGTTAATGGGAGTACCCTCGTCAATTATATTGGATTTATATTCCAGAAATACTGGCGGCTTGTCTTGAATGTCAATTACTCTTACTTCAAAATTAGTTTGAGCGATATGTACACCATCCTGCAAAATTTCATTGAAATTTGTGATTAAATATTTTGAACCACAATTACGTAAATCCTTACAGAGGCTTCTAAAAGGAAGTGATAAATAGTTCGTTGATTATAGTTAAGCATTTCATTTAAAACTATTGCCGCCGTCATGGAAGTGGGATCTTTTGTTAGGATATCAAGACGAAATCTGCAAAAGGTTACTTTAAAATAGAAATTTTTTTGAGTTTAAACATATGCGAATCACTTATGACAGGCATCGGGACTTTGGGCTTGTGATACACATTTTAAATCCAAACTTTCACCCACAATATCACGATCTTTGACTACGATGTCTTTGAATATGGTGGTGCCCGGCAGAGTGTCCTCCTTTACGTCCACGCCATAAGGTGCCTGAAATTTAAAGGAGACAAATACAGTTTTCACAAAATTCGGTCTAATCAGGAATTAAAAGAATTGGCTTCAGGAGAGGTAAAATTTTTATTCAAGCGAATAATAAAAGAGTATACTTATGAAAGCATATAAAACCTAAAGGTTGACCTATAATGAATCACTCGGTTCACAAATTTTCATTGTTATACAGTTTTTCTGAATCAACGCAGATGATAGTAGGTACTGGAAATTTTTATTTCATATTTAATTGTTATTATAACTAATTTAGCCAGAAAAGTAGTTCCAAAGTTTTAAAGCCCTTGCGTTTAAGATTTGAACGAACATTGAATTGCGAACAGAGATCCTTTGCGTAATCAGCCATTCATGCGGATCATGTCTTATTAAATGAGCTGTCCAACTTCACTAAGATTTCGTAGTTTCAAATTTGCGACGAGACTCTTCGAAATGACAATTTTATTTTAAATTGCGACTCTAAGATCTCAAATTGTGCTCGATTCTTACTTAATGAAACAAAAAACTAATCTTCTCTCTAAGTCTCTTGAATACTATCAATAAGAAAAGTGTTTTTACAGAACGATTAAGAAGCCACTAAGCTGAAGTTATTATGTTTTATAGTTGAAAATGAGTAGCAATGTAGTATACATATATGTAGGGCTCATAGATTTTGAAATAAATACTGACCAACAGCTTGGACTAACCGATTATTTTGTTACTTGTTGTTGCATAACACTCACGTTTTGAAATTCCGGTGGATTATCATTTTCATCTGAAACGATTACAGTCACTGTCTCATGCACGATATTATCCAATTCTGATTCAGTGTTTGAACTAACACGATCGCGTATTGTTATCAGGAATTTCAAACTTTCCATATCTTCTCGGTCTAAAGGTTTAATCAAGGTTATGTTACCGGAAATCGGATCCACTCGAAAATGGTCCGAGCCAATAGAACCGAACGTAACATTACTACCCTCAGGATCTGAACCTTCTAATTGATAGACAACTGTTCCGACTGGTGTGCTTTCCGAAAGAACTAAATTGTTGTTGATTTGACGAAAAATTGGAGGATAATTTGTTTCACCTGTAAATTAAATATTTAAGAGCAGTTAAGAAGCATTATAATACATCTTTTAGGCGAACTTACATGTCACTAACGCAGCTTCATTGAGCCAATATAATACTAATAAATAAAATAAAGCTTCGACCTTAAGCATTTTGATATAACCACCATTTGTATCTTTAGAGGAAACAAACAAAACAAAGTGGTTATTAAAATGGCTATCGTTTAAGACAACTTAAATATGAACGCAAATATTAAAAGACGTGAGTGTGCCTAATGTATGAAATAGGTATATATTTCCCAAAAATAAATCACAGTTTCCTTATTACTCAAAAGTCGTAGTAAAACATAATAAAATTTGTTCAAAATTTGCGGGATATGTTTTTGTTTTATAAAATTTTCGTACAACGAATTGAAAGTCGCCTGGTTCCGTCTCACGCTGCCCCCATTTAACGATAAAATTATTTGTTTTATTAACTATATACATCAGCCCACATAATAATAGAAAAATTTGAAATCTCCTTTATTTATTTTTATTAGTTACATTATCTTGCGCGAAATGTTAAGCTAAGCCGTTATTTCCCAACACATTTTTACTGTTTTCTTGCTACCCAGCTATACCCTTAAAAGTCAAACGCATGCAGACGTACATGTTTTCAACCGACCAGTTAATTATGTGATGATGTGCTTTTTTCGTTGGCGATGATTTTAAATTCATTTATTTGATTAAGGTATGTTAGATAAAACTTTTGAAAAAAAAAACCCATCAAGAACAAGCTGGGAATATTTTTAACACGAATAATTTTATCCGAACTTAGTCTTCTAATAATTGTGGTAATAGTAATAAAAAGAAAGAACCTGTTTTCACACACAATCCAACAATACGATGACTGAGACACAAACAGCGCACCGCACCGTTCGGTAGTCGTTGCTTTAAGCGCACTCAACAACTGACACTGCAGCTTATAACTGTTTCATTGGAGGCTGGCGATATAAGAATAACTTTTTTGTTGTGTTTCTCTTTTTTCTTAGGTAGTTTGGCTTCTTTTACAAATTATTTTCCATGTTGTTCGATATATAATTACTACAGATATTTGCTTGTTTTCGCTTTTTAACCACGTCCAGAACCGTGCATGTGCATGTTCATGGCCTCTGCAAGATACACAATAAAAATAAGAATAACAACAATAACAAGTTGTTTATTGTTTGTTTATAAATGTCTGTCTACACATGTAGTACCGCACACTAAATACTTTAAAAGGCTGATTTAATTTACATCACACAGCACAAAAACGATGCTCAATTAGACGGAGACATATTAATTAAATTACAAATAACTAAGGTTATAGGTTTGTGTGCACCCGTTCGTACACCCTCTAAAGAATCTACAAATTTTCAAAATTCATTTCACTTTAAATTCTATTGATGAAAGCATCACAATGCTTAAGATTGACATTCAAAACGTCATTGAAAGATATGTTTCTTCTTAATTTTATTTAACCTAATTTATTGATACTTTACATCCAGGTATGTATACGCAAACTTACATATAAAACTTACAGGATAAATCCTGAATAGATAAATGCCAAGGTACGTAGAGAATCCTGTCTTTCAAAAATTGCAGATTAAAAAAAAAAAAGGTAAGTAAAGAACATCTCTGCTTTGTCCTCACAGACAAAAGAAAATCCGTCGTATATATGTTATACTATAAAACCTGTTTTTCTATTTATGTTCGTTCTATATATTCTCTACATCTTCTCATCTGGCTTTAGACTCAGGGACAATGTAAATCTTTTTAAAAAATTTTTTAAATTTACTTAGTTTCTTTTTAAAAAACTGCACACACCCGTTTACTACTTCACAAAGTTTTCTTCACCACACCGAGTTAAACTATTGACTAAATGAACACTTTATTTACTAAGCGTTGACTCTTCTTTAACAAGCTGTGTAGTATACTTGCTGGTTTTGGCTTTACTTTCGACAATAAAATTTCAGCGTTTTTTCATTCACGGTTTGTCATGTTTACTAAATAAACAGTTCCGTTTTTGATGTGCTTATAGTTAAATTAAGATTTTGAAAGAATCTTAAAAAAACTTAAAGGAATTCAAAAATATATAAAATTTAATTCAACTTTTCATAATACTTTGCCGGGTTTCTTTCGCCATATCTTGTCGTTTTTTTACCTCTGATAATTGGTAGCACAGCTGCAAACATATAGTGCTATCAATATAATATCGTTACATACTGTTTTAGCGATTTGTTTCGCAAAAATTTTATGGGAAGAATTTTATGAGAAGATTAAAGATTAAAGGCTTAATTTTACTGTTAACATATTTCAAAAAATCCTATTTTGCATTACAAAGAAATTCTTCGAGCTCCGATTTTCGATCATTAATTTATTTCGTGATTTAGTTAGCGAAACCCATAAAATAAATGAATTCCCGATCAGCATCACATTCTGAATTGGAGCAAGTAAGTCCGTCCCTCTGTCTATCGGTCTGTGCAGTGTGTGTGTGTTAAGTATAAGAAAATTATAACTAACAAATTTTAAGAGGTAATGAATTTATAGAATCTTTTGCAATTAAAATTCATTCGAGGATGTGCACCATTGAATGCGCATCCATTGATATACCGAGCTGGTCACACCGATAATATTAATAACAGATTAATCATTCTTTTATCAAAACGTTTACAGTGCCTAGAAAGATACTTCAACGGCCATATAAAGCCTATATATTATTGATAGTGATTTGGTTGCGGCCGTATACAATTTTCTTATTAATTCGTTGACACTTTCAATTTCATTTTAAATCTCCAGAAGCCCTCACAAAAAAAAAAAAATTAATTGTCCAAAAATTCTAACAACGAAAATTCAAAGTAAAAAAAAGTTTCTTTTTCTTTATCTGCACTTGAAATATTCACTAACTTCAGACCCATATCCCTCTTGCCCGTCCTTCTAAAAGTTACCAACCAAATGATTAAAGAAAGACTAACAAATTTCCTGAACCACTCAGACCTTCTCCCGTCAAGGTCGTTTGCTCACCAAAAAAATATCCCCACCTGTATGTGCCTTAATGAACTCTTTTTCACAATTGCAAATGAAAAAGCAAATGGAAACCAAGTAGTTATGCTTTGCTTAGACATTAATAAAGCTTATGACCAAATTCTATCTGTTTTTAAAATCCCGACACAAAGTAGGCATTGGGTTCTCAACTTTCTTTCCTCGCGAACTCTCGTATTAAATTCATATACAGTCGAAGTCTGTGGAGGTTTAACTCAAGGTAGCTGTCTCAGCCCAGTTCTCTTCAATTTATACAGAGCCGGTTTACATCAATTACAGGACAATACTATCCATTTATTTCAATATGCTGACGATTTCCTCATCATCTCTGCTGGAAAATCATTAGTGGAAGCGGTCCGTAACCTCGACATTAAAGCCAATCTTTTTCACAGACTTTGTGCAGACTTAAATCTAACTTTCAACCCGGAAAAATCAAAAGTCATCCGCTTTGCTAAGGGTCCCAAAAAATTTTTTTACATTACAATCAATGGTATAAAAATCAGTCCGTCTTCCTCTTTTAAATTTTTGGGCAGAATAATCAACTCAAGTTTAACCACGCATGAGCATTACAGGGATAGCCTCAAAAATTGCAACACAGGCTCAAATGCCATCAAACTTCTGACCAACATTCACACCGGACTCCCACCTAGGAAAGCTTTAAACGTTTACAAATCTATTGTTAGATCCAAAATTGAATATTCTTACTCTAAATCGTGCAACGCTCCTGCGTATACATTAAAAAAAATGCAAACCTTTCAACGCTCAATCCTAAGACGTTGTACCGGTTTGTCCCCCTCAACACCAAAATCAATTTTACGTTCCATCTCTTATGAACTCCCCGTTGCTAAGAGAATTTATCTTGTAACTGCAAAAGAACTTCTTAAGGTAAAAATCTTCAAACCTGCCTTCTTTGACGAGGTCGCTTCCAGACACAAAAACGTCATCAGTAGTTACTCTAACTGCTTCAAAAAATTCAGTAACATCTTCAATAAAGTTAACTCAATACCCTCCTGGAATAATATTATTCATGATAAATGCGTAGTTGAATTAAACTTACTTAACTCGATCACCAACTCAAAAAAAAATCGTTCAGGGTCTTGTCTTCGAATTGCTTGTCTGCAAAAACTTAACAACTTCGTCGAAAATAACTTCAAAATATACGCAACGGATGGATCTATCAATTCGGACATCTCTAGTTTTTCAATTATTGAATACCCAAACTTACTTATAGGAAAATTCAAAGTTCTACAAGAACTATCATCTACTTTCATTGAACTTCTGGCCATCAGCAATCCTCCATGCATCTGAAATTAAGCTGAAAAAATTTGTAGTTTTCTCTGACAGCAAATCTGCTCTAACTTTAATCAGGAACAAAGACCCATTCAATATGTATGTCTTCGATATCTACAACCTTTTAAAAGACCCAAGCATTGAAAAATGTCACATCATCTGGATCCCAGGTCACTGCGGTTTTAGTATCAATGAAAAAGCTGACTTCCATGCTCGTCAAGCTAGGAATGATGGTACGGTTTTGTCCATAAACTACCCCCCACTGTTTTGAACAGATTTGGAACGTTTAAAACCAAATTGAAAATTGTTGAGGAAAAATTTAGATTCGAGATACCATTCTAAACGTAAATATAATACTTACTCTGCAGTTTTTATAAGGGTATAAGGCAATACATCTGTAGGAATTAAGGTTAATTGGCGAGCTATTCTTTTTCTTTAAAGTGAAGATACGGAGGTACTCCACGAAGAGGGTATATAACCGATAATTAAAATGTTGCTAAATTCCTTTAGAAGAATTAATCTGTTTTTAATGTTTAACATCTTGAGATGATTGTTTCAAATACAATGTAAGCCTGGAGACGAGTCTTTTGAGAGACTTAAAGCTTTATTAAGTTCAGAGAGGGATATATCATTTAAGAAAAAATTATCAGCTTCACCAAGCGATACAGAGCGAGTTTGTCGCAAAACTCGGTAAAGAGCTATGTGGGTAGAGAACAATGAGAGGGAAAACTTCTACTTCCAATAATTCTCACAGTACGCCAAAGATATGAAACGGACATGTCGCTGTTCACACTTTCACAAAATTGTTTTCAGACTTTACGGTTTTCCAGCCTAAGAGTACATGTGTATTTCTTTCTAATAGCGGCCAAACCTTTGCAATGAATTCTAAAACGTTATCTTTTACATTTATTCACTCTGTATTTACTTATTGTCCAAACTGCTTGGGTTTATTACGGACGCTAGTGCTGAGTTATTTTCATTATCGCCAGAATGAGAAGAATGGTCTTAGGAAGGTCGGGAGATGAAAGCGTGGCAGAGGTAATAATAGGTTTAGAGGACGGTTGGACGCCACGTAATTTTTGGATAAATTCAGAGACCTGAGATAAGTTGGAGGGTATTAACAAGATCAATAGTCCGGAATTAGAGACTTTGTATTACAAGAGGAGATAACGATCTCCGGATTTAACGTCTTTTTAATTGATACAGAGACAGCAGTCTCAGTATTGGGTCGTATGATTGTCGATGAAGTTACTCGAGACAACTTAGGGAGGCTCTCTAGAGAAATCGAAAAATTATTATTTGGAAAAGCGCAAATAACGTGCGAGAGAGGAAGTAAATTTGAGGCTTAAGATGATCCGTTTTTGCAGAAGTCAGATAAAGGTCCGAGTTTGAGTAAATTTTTAGGAAAGGTTGTGGAGTAATTTTCATGTTCACTGAAACCCGAGGGGATGATAACAACCCCACGAGTTGCACAATGTTCCGATGTTCCGATAGACGATACAAGTATTGCTAAGCGAAGCGCTGGCGGCAATAGAATTTTCCGCAGCCGCTGCAAAGGTGATCACTATCGATTATTTTTTTGTTAGAAACAAAAAAAGTTAGGGAACTTTTGATACAATTTTCGACCGAGTTTGATTATTGGTAAGGTATTATTTCTGGATTGGATAAACAAGAAATACTTACATCCGGTGTGGGCATAAGCCCTGGCCCTGGGGAATTTACTGTCCCCACTTTCGAGAGAGATAGAGCGCTCTTGTGGCCAAACCATATCCCGCAAATTGAGTGTATAGGCCCAGCCAAATAAAGAAAGTTGGTGTTTGGAGTCGGAGTGTGTAATTATGTGCTTTGAGTGAGTTAAATTCTGCGATGGGAGGTAACGCTGTTCCGTTTCTTAACTTTTTATTTTGTAGTGAATCTTATATTTAACAGTATTCAAAAAATCGTATAACAATACAAAGAGCGTCTTATATTTATGATAAAATTATTTACACTGATTTTTTATTGAATTCTTCATACTGGTTTTTGCTGAGATTCTGTCGTATCTCCGCGCGAAAAATTCAGAAGGCAGCAGCAATCACACCAAGAATCACAATCTTTAATCAGATTCCCAAGCTAGTCTTGAAACCAATGAAAGAAATTTTAATTACAATTCCTCTTGAAATTAAATCATTTTAATTACTTATTTTTTTCACCGAGAAGAAATTCTATTGCACGCGTTGACAGGTGGCAATACTGTCTTAACAAATTCGAAAAACTTTGACACAAAAATCAAGTTATATGTCAAAAGAGAAATGTAGAAGGTAGGAGATAAAGCAGAAAAGTTAATCGAATCGAAGGTCACATGAGTAATAAACTAGTCTTTTAACAATTGCATGCATGAATTTATTTTCCGTTTGGTTATTATAGTGGTGTTAACCACACATATCCGCATGCTTTTTTAAGTGATTTGTAGAATTTAGCAATGTAGAGAAGACGCGTTAAAACAGAAGAACGATAGAAATTGTTTTATTCAAAGTAACTTGCATCGCTACGTATACTTTTTCCCATACATTGGATATCTTATAGAGGGCGAGTAACAAGAATAGATGCACATAATCCAAATTTTATTTAGTTGATGTTTTTATCAGGTTCTACTATGAAATACTCTGAAATATTAGAAATGGGACCATTTTCCCGTATAAAGGCGCATTTTTCTTGCAAACGGTTACATGATTGCGGGTTTATTCTAAGCTCTTATAAGTGGAACACATATCCGAACAAAGTTCATATAGTCTGCACCACAAGTGATATAGCGTATTATAAGCTCGCGCTATTCTTCGAACAGCGAACGGTTCAAACCGATCAATTGTTTTTGATAGCGTTTAGCATTGAGAGCTTTTAATGGGGTACAATCTTTTGGTTTCACCAAATGCAGACAATCGTTTTCTTGGCCAAGCGATTCAGTTTTGGACGGTGCGCTGGTGTCCAGTGATCATTTCCATCATTTTTGCACTCAAGTAACGCTACGATAGCAAAATTTATTTTGTCTCGATCGAGCAAAAAAAAAAAAAAGGAGAAGAATATAACATATCTCACTAATATAAACCATTAATTTGATCCTTTCGTTGGCCGTGTGATGTGATAAGTCGTTTGCCGAAAAAGATGCGGCCATAACAGAGATGTGGACTGAACTGTCGCGCACAGGTAAAGGAAAAAAGGAAGTGAAACCGGTGAACAGGGATCGTTTTATATCGAAGATGTTCTTACGCGGAGACTCCATAATATTGGTACTGCGTAATCCTTTAGCAACAGCGAAGAATTTTATTGGTTAAACGACAAAATTACTAGTTTGGGTTTAAATTCTCGTCTTTTTACTGTGCTTTTATTGCTTCTTTTTAGTTATACATGTTTGTCACTTTTGTAGTATTTGATGGCAATAATGTGAGACATTTTTTTTGCGCACAATGAAAATGAAAGTACTGCACATTCAAGATCCTATTTAGATAAGATGGTAATAAATTTTTTCAGAAAATAATGTTAAACCTAGTTTAGATCACGGAAACACGTTACATGCAGACAAACCAAAGGCAAAAATGAAAATGTGCAATTGTTGAGCTGATAGCAAATGAAATTCAGCGTACAGCGTTTGTTTGCTATAGCGCAGCCATGAATTACATATTATACAACCGCATCAGTAATAAGGACATGAAAGTTGTAGTTTTCATAAGCCATAAAATGTTTATAAGCAATATCGTACGAGGTTTAAGGCACATTTCTTTATGTAGAATCTAAGCACGAATGTTTGCTAATGATGATGCTAGAAATGCATTGGAAGCATTGAAATTTAAGCTAAATTACATCCTTTGAAGATATTTCAAACAAACTTTGAGTGCACCAGAAAAGAAATACCTTACTAAGTATTATGTAAAAGATGGGTAAGGCCAACTCTCTTGCTTAAAGTGCCACCTGCTTCTGTTAAATATTCTTTATTGGCTGTGCGGTCGTTAAGCAACAAATCAATATATATTGCAAAACATCTTGGAAGTAGCAAGAGACAGTACAACATTTTGCAATGCAACAGCATCAAAGGCCAACAAAATTAGATTAGACTGATGATAACTGTTCTGTTTGCGCATTGCTAAAATATTCATTTCTGGTAGTTTGGTTTAAATAATTAATAATTACCTATGCGGATGAGCTATGATCAGAAAGCTTGAACCCGAGCTTTTTTATAGTGCGTGACTATAACCACTCGACCACATGAGAGACCTGGTTTAATTTTCTTTTATCTAACGCTTCGGACTACTAAAAGACGCAATGAAGAAGCCATCGATATTTTGCGCTGAAAGTTTGCATAATATACTTTCAAGACGGTACGTTACTTAGCTGTGGTACTTAATATTTTATTCCCACCACGCAAGTGATTACGGATTTTTTTTTGTGCAAGCGGAATTCACTCTTTTCTATACTTTTTTGCATTTTAACATTATAAACCGCTTACATTGACCTGGATTTTTTCCAAAATACTGTGTATTTCAAGTCTGTATATGTGTCCACAATTTCTACAATTTAGCCATAGGAAAGCTAAAATGGCTGCAACAAATATTTCTAAAAGTTCGCGACAATTTCTCAACCGGTTTGCGTGTGAAAAAGAGATCAAATCTACCCCTTATTCAAATAAAAAGATATCAACACATGGCGTAACCTTGGTTTCTTTTCTCTGACCATAAAATTCAGACTATAAACCTCCAACAATGACTCTCGTGAATAAACACATTGTAGATGATGGAGTGACGTGGTGATGAAAGTTACTGCTATTTTTATATGCAAACCTCGTCACACGAAAGATCTTAACTATCCGATTATCTTTGTTGCTAAAAGCAAAGGAAAAACATCTTATTTAAGAAAATCGCATTAATTATTCAAATCTTTTATTAACAAAGTAATTGGAAGAATAGTTTTACCGAAGTCGCTCCAAGTAGGAGGCATTGACCGATTTAGATGACGAAGTTTTGTTCTGGTAGTTGTTCTTTATGCCAATATTTGGGTTTGATACCAAACTGTGGGTTTATGCGTCTTCATAGTCGCTCGGAGGATATGCGAAATCTTATCATACCATTAGTTTCCACGCGTGTTAAATGGCCGCTCCCCAAATGCTTTTCTATGCAGCGTTTGATAAAAAACATTCGGATCTTAAAAGCTTTAGGTGTGAGTTCATAGTTTTCTGATACAAATTTATATATTGTTTTCAGAGATACAACTTTGCGATAACGGAACGAATTGAGCGCATTTTTCACCATAGCGTCCGTCGACATAGATTTACGACCATTATCCAGAGAGGAACTTTCGACCAATTTTTTCATTTTAGTTAGTAGCCCCTCAGTTGTCTTCACTACAGCATTTATTTCCTTTAAAACGTTCTTCTTCGCATTTAATCGTCTCTCAGCTTTGTTCAATTTTGGCATTCGCTTCTTTCTGGTTTTCATTGTTTCAGTTCTTTATTTTTTTTGTGTGTTCAGTTTTAATTCTTAACTCTACGTTTTCTCTTTGACTTATATTTCATAGATTGCTTTTGTTAAAATTTATTTTTCGAATTTATTAGAAGCATCTTTGCCAAACATCAAGGTAGTTGTTCGATAAGTTGAAATTTCTCTTTAATGTTGGAAACCGTACGTAATTAACGAATTTTATGCTTTGTTATATATTTATTTATTTATTCTGCTTATGCAAGAAACTCAACTAAAACAAATTAACAGTCGAGTTCAATTGACTCTTAAAATAAATACTAAATTAATTAATATTAAAACTTAGTATAAGTACAATAAAACAAATAAGAAGGAAAAAAAAGGAAAAAAAAGAAAAAAAGCATGTACACAACTAGCATAGAGCCACACCCACAACCGATACAGTACCAAACTGCATTGAACCCCTAAGCTGTTGCAAACATGCATAACCTTGGCAACCAATAATAGTTAACAACAATTTATTTTCGACTCATCGTGACATTTTAAGGTTAAGTGCTAGTTTAAGTACGACATAGGTAAATTACGTGCATTAATGGACTTTAAACAGCCCGATAATGAGAATAAGTGATAGACATCACTTAAGCGCTTGCAAAAAACTCTGAGCGGGTTAAACAGCTCATAATTATATTTACATTGACTAAGCTTAACCAAGATAAAGTGCCTAGAGAAGCGGTTAGGGACATTAAAGCTTATTTCACCAAGTAATGAAGGCGAGTCAATAGCACTATTTATTACTTTAATTAGAAAGGAAACGCCAAGAACAAATCTACGTTTCTCAAGAGACGGTAAGGACAGCAGAAGCAACCTATTTTCATATGGAGGAAGAGAGGCAATCGGATCCCAACCCAAATTTCTAAGGGCAAACAGCTTTTGAACAGATTCAATTGAATCTACATAGCACCTATATGAAGGAGACCACACAACAGAGGCATACTCAAGTATAGGTCTAGCCAAAAACATGTACAGCCTTTTCGCAATGTAGGGATCATCAAGCTCTTTGGACCACCTCTTTATAAAACCAAGCGCGAACCTAACTTAGCTTAACGAGAGCTCAGTAGGCAAGTTAAAACGTAACATATGGTCAAATAGAACGCCTAAGTCTGTGAATGAATCGACGTCGTCCAACCTGTGCGAATCAATGGAATACTGAGTAATGAATCACTTCCTTCTTGAGATAGAAAGCTTCTTGCATTTATTTAGATTTAGTTTCAGAAGATTCATCGAGCACCATGAAACTAAATTATTCAAGTCACGTTGAAGCTGATGTGATTTCTATTTTCCGGAGAAGGAAGTTTCATATCATCGGGGAACATTAAGATCTGGCTGGAACTAATCACCGATGGGAGATCATTAATGTATAAACTAAATAAAATGAAACCTAACTGAATGCCTTGAGGTACGCCAGACGTCACGGGAAATTCATCTGAAATGATGAAGTTAAACAAAACCCTGAATGAGCTATTGTTCAGACAAGGGCTTATCCATTTCACTAAATAGAAAGGGAAGCCAGAGGCTTGGAGTTTAAAGATAAGTAAGTTATGGTGAACCAAATCAAATGCTTTGCTTAAATCCGTGTATATTACATCTGTGCGAGAGCCACTAGAAAAAGCCTTGAAAACATGACAAGTAAATTCTAGCAAATTGGTGACCGTAGAACGCCCTTTCCGAAAGCCATGGTGGTGTGGGGAAATATACCAATTGATGGCAAATGCCAAATGCTGAGTCACGATTCGCTCAAACAGCTTAGGCAAGACACTCAATTTGGCTATGCTCCTGCAGTTCTCAACAAGTTGTCTATTTCCACTTTTGTGAATGGGAATGAGGAAACTACTCTTCCAACACAACGGGAAAGCACCTAAATGCAAAGGCCGGTTAAAAATCTTTGAGATCTCACCACACAACTCGACAGCGCAAGATTTAAATACACATGATGGAATTCCATCAGGCGCACAACTATATTTTAGAGAGTTCAACCCTTTAAAAACATCATCTTCAGCAATAACCAATTTAGGAATTGAAATCAAGTTAGTTATAGGATATGGGTAGTTCGCGGATAAATAGGAATTAGCAGTCGAACAGCTTCGACGGAAGTAATCAGCGAACAGATTTGAGATTTCAAGATTATCCGAGGAATCAGACCCATTAAAAGAAACATGCGAGGGACGAGTGGAAATTTTTCTTTTAGAGTTAACAAATTTAAGAAAGTATTTAAAATTTATATTTTCCGAGCAGTCCATTGATTGTTTCTTTAGCCCGAAGCCATAATATTCTAAAGACTGGACAAATTTAAGCTAGATTTTTTTATTGTGAAAGAAAAAAGGATAAAAGGATAATCTAATGTTGGTGTTCTTCTTCAGACATATAAGTAACTGAAATTATCTGCTAAAGGCTTAAGAATTAAAAAATGTAGGTGATGAAGATTCATTTGGATGCGGCGTTTATTAGATTAACGTTTATTGTAGTGTGTGGATTCTTAACGAATACATATTGAACTGGTTGGTTCGGTCTCTGAATTGTGGCTAGTCACTACAAATGATTTTAGAATAGGAACATGTGTGCGCCTTTTGAAATTTTTTTTGTTTTTAGGATTTCAGCAATGCAAACCAATTAATAGAAGGATTTGAGAAATTGAATTTGGAAATTGAGTTAAGAATATGTAATATTTATGCATTACAAACGGAACTAGTGGGTAAATGCAAAATGTTACTGAAAAGAACTAAGTGGCAATGATAATTCGATGTTTGCTTGGATTGAAAAATATAATCAAAGCTTAAGACACGTGGAACTTCGTTTTCGATAATCCGTTTCATTCAGCACCTATGTGGCGGTTTAAAGCAAGTTAAGTTGTCGCAAATTCATAGAGAAGAGAATGAATTTTTCATGGTTTCTCAAAAAATGTGAATAAATCTCTGGTGATTTCCTTAATAAAATATAAACAAAAAAAATGACGCGATGTTTTATTCAAACGATTGCCTGTCACTAAGCAGTACTTCTCATGCCTCTTAGAGAGAATATGAATTCCATAGAGAAAGCACGGTGTTTTGAGTCTACATATCCAATGGACCGTTTGTTTTAGCTATCGCAGTGAAAGTGGTAATCCTAATCGAACAGGCAATAAGTCTCTGGTTGGAATCACTGTTAATCAGAAGAAGTGTTGCCTGATGACTTCATAGAAGACAGCACGTCATCGTGCTGAAAACGTCTCTTTCTTCCATATTTTAGTAGTTGGTGATGGTTTCGTGTGGTTGAAACGAATGATAATACTTGAGACCCAAGAGGGGGCCACCATGGTTATTTAGTTTTATTACCAATGTTAGTGTTTCGCTTAATTAGCATTGGGCTTATTTTGGCTCTACATATTTCCGACAAGTGGTGTTTTTTGCGCAAAGCTTGACTTATCAAAAATTCACAAAAGCTGTGTTCCATGCATATTTCAAGATAGTTTGTGCTATTATATAAAGCTTAAACAAGTGGGAGACATTTACAGCATCCTGGAGTCGACAATGCAAATTTTGAAAGATGTGAGTATCTTTTATGGAAAATTAATTTCATTTGACGTGACGTCGTTACATACATAGCATTCCACGATCCTTTTGCCTGTCCCTGAATAGGTAATATATGCAATAGTAAACAGACGAGATTTTGATAGAAAATTTTGGGATGTACTTTACAAAAGATTCAGAAAAGTGTACTACTCCGTGAAAACGTGAAGGAAATTTAGGTACGTCTCTCAATCGGATTAATTGTGTTACCTTTTTGTAGTGTCGATGATTACCTATATGGACCTAAATTTTTTTCATTTTTTTGGAGCGGAGTAAATATATTATAAGATATACGGGTTGGACAGATGATTTTTGGGCAAAACTCTCATACTACTAGCCTTTATAATTAAAGTTGACCTATGATTTGTCACAAAAAATATCATTTTTTTACATTTTAAACCTTGTCACGCAAGTGTCAGCTGTTCAAGAGTGCCGGAACTTTTCAATCTGTGTATGTATATGTAACGCATTCCAAAATGTTTCTTATATTTGCCATATTATCATCATATTTGTTCGAAATCTTTCTACCATTAAAATTTCTGTAAGACTTTCAACTAAATGCCACTTGATTTATGCATAAATGTAAATCTTCAAAAGAACTTTTGTACAACTTACCTATTACTACGGCCAACGAATAAATTTAAGTATGTACTTAACATTTTGCTACCTAGTACCCTCACCTCTTTTCCTGCTATTTAATGCTTTTTCTTTATTTTTCTCACTTCTTTAATATTATGCCCATGACAACTTGACTAAATATTGCATATGAGTTAAAAGAGAAAGGTGTTGATGCTATTTTTCATATGAAACAACATACATGCTATACTCGAACTGTTCGCATTTTTCATTACCCACTATCAATTATTGATTGCAGTTTAAACGAAATACCATTCACTCAATATACCGTTCATTTGATGTATACCTATATCGTGTGCACTCCATTGTGATATTTTACAGAACCTGGCAAGGCTTTCAAACAAGTTCCGAAATTCAACCTCTTCAGATATAGTTTGTTCAATGTTGTTGATTTAAACTTAAGTAAATTAAAATATTTACAATTACGCCAGATGAAAATTGCGGAAAAAAAGGAGCGGTAAGGGGGGTTATTTGTATTCCTCTGCATTTGCATTCGAATCCATCGATAGGGATTTCTAGGTAAGCAGAAGCATGAAACTAAATTTCTTCTAGACAATCTTTTGATATTTGTTTTAATTAATGAGTGTAATTGATGAACGAGCCGGCTATGACAAAACAGCGGGCTGAGCTAGACCATAAGCAATTGTAGCTTTTTGAAATTTTAAAATTGATTTCACATAACGTGTACCATCCCTGTTATACTGTTCATGAGTTTTGCGATGTGTAAGCGTCTCGTTATTGGACGGACGGAATATGTAAAGAAGCCTAAGATACTTTGCATAATATCGTTTACGCCCGTTTAAGAAGTTTTCAACGAAAAAAACTCCATTTTGTGGTAGCCTTGAGAGTGCTGGTTAATCATATTAAATTGTTTGAATGTTTTTTCAGTATAGTATTGAATAGACTGTAAGTTAATTATAACATTTTCAGTAATCTCTTTAAGAAAATAAACAAACGTGGATAAAATCACTTTGTCTTAATCCAGTCATGCTTAGTAAATATTATTTATCATAATATTATTAATTATGTAAATTAAAACTTATTTGAACACCTAAAGTCATTACTGGTGCGTTCATTTTGTTTTTCTTACTATGATAAGAACATTTGATGATTCTCGGTTACTTATTTCTTAGCATTTTCACGTAGAAGTAGCTAATTTTCTTTATTATAGTGTAAAAAATCTTTGAGCGAAACATAATAAACATAAAAGTTAAAACTTTCAGTTTCTACAACAGAGATTCTTAAATATCTGTGACACAATTATTTCAGCGGCATCAAAAGAAAGATTACTTTTATTTCATGTTTGGTTTAATTTCTATCTTACATCTTATTTACAATATTGTCTATATATGATCTCACCGTTTTTCATTCTTTGAGTCGAACGTCAACAACGTCCTGTTTTATCTCTAGTGAGAATCGCCATTTTACACACTGGAGAACTCAGTTTGAAGACTTTCAGTGTAAATTCGTATGGGAAGCTGTTTACCTGTTGTTAAATTATGGAGCAAAGGTGAAGGTATGGAATTATTCGAATTTTCTAACTATTTCTAAAAAATTAGACATTATTCTTAAATCAATATTTTTTGCCTTACTTGTTAGGACTCCTTTTGTCGTTAAAGAGAAGATCATCTTTTTTAGACTGCCGTAGCACTTTCCTATAAAGAAAAATAATATAACAATAGTATTGTTTTAAAGGATTGATGTTAAAGTTTTGAAACAAATAGGAATTTTAATTAAGCAGCACATAGCTATCATTTTCGGAAGATTAACGGCTATTGCCAAGCAGAAAATTCTCATATAAAACGTACTACAAAAGATATATAAAATTTTGTTTTGATGCTTTAACACATAAATCTTAGAATTTATTTTTCTGGCTAGATTAATAGTAAATAATAGTGGGAAACTCAATGACAGAAGTAACCTTGGTAACGACTAAAATCAACTGTCGGGGTTCGGGAGAGATTTTCCACACCCACGCAGTTCTTAATACTCTGATTCGGGATTTTCTTATTCAGTTCTGGGTTTCTTATTCAGTTAGACCGGCTTGCCAGGTGGCTGACTCTCTCTGTTACTGACAATTCCATCCCAATTTTAAAATTCATTAATCTATTCTAAGATGCGTAATGTACTTAACTTAGTGTCGGACCAAAGTGAGGATATAAGACGACTTAATTTCTTTAGATTTCTTAGACCGCAAAGGAAAAAATGATAAGGTCATCCGTCCCGTTTAGATCGAAGGTACGCACGGAAACTAAGAACAGTCCAGGCGAGTAACCTGAATGGCATGCGAATATCAATGCGTCTGAGGTAACTAGGTCATAATGAAGAAAAAAATGGTCATTGAGATTCGCGAACTACTACGGCACCTTTTTGTCCTTACAAGGAGGATGAACCAATGTAATTGGTCAAGGACGTAAGCGTAAGGAAAGCGTATCCCCTTTAGAAAGCACAGGGAGACCACTAAAATATCTATTTCTAGAAAAATCACATGCAAAGATAAGATTTATTCAATGGAAAAGCGTAGGCAAGGATATTTGTTAGAAAAAGTAATTCTTTATGTTCTCATTGTACTGTCTCGTATTCGCTTAATTTGAAGTCAGTTTGTTTCAGTTAGCGTAAGGCGGCTTCAACCATACGAATTTAGGAGCTGCTGTTCTTTATTTATTAAAAAGTCAATAAAATAACTAAATTCGGTGAAAAAATGCAAAAAGGGTAATAAAGAGCGCCACAGGACACCATAACAGTCAAGAAGGAGAAAAGAAAATAAAGGAAGCAGTTACCAATGCAAACAATGAAATGTAGAAGGGCTAAGCTTAAGATGCTTCGAGCGTCAGTGTTGAAATACTCCGTCTTTCAGAAAAATCTTTTATACCCGATAGTACAAATTTGTATGGTGCATGTGTTGTGCTGCATGAGTAGCAAGCAAAACATGGAAACCAAAATTGTTCACAGTTTTTGCTAAAAAATGCGTGGACGTTGCGCAAACGGACAGATAGACAAGTGAACGAACGGCCATGTTTAAGTCGATTTAGAGTTTGATGCTAATCAAGTATATATATACTTTGTGGGGTCTCTAAAGCTTCTTCCTGGACGTTACAAACGTTTTCACAAAATGAATACCCCCACATCCTTTGGTGATGGGTATAATAATAACGAAAATATATATGTATAAAATACAATGATAGGTAATTTTAGGTAGAATCCGTATATCTTTGCTCCATTATCTTTTTTGTGGTTATGCAGAATATCTAGCTTAATTCTGATCGTAAACCATTTGTAGTTGCCTTGCTAAAGAGAAAAAGCAAGAAAGCAGCAATAACTAATGGCGGGGGCTATGCGAAGACGGACGATCCATGATATTATTCCATCAGGCTTGATTACCATCATTCTCTTAAATAGTTCATCTACAAATACATCGTCAGGACATACATATGCTATCGGCAAATCTCTGACGAACTAATATATGGATATGGATATTTGCTCAGTCTTACTGCAATAAAGAAACACTTTCCCAAAACTAATGGTACATTGCTGTTAATTGCTTAATAGCTGTTTTACGCAGAAATTACTTCACAGGAATTTGTCTCATTAAAAGCAATTCCTTCGACAGTCTATATGCTGTGCGCGTGTGCGTGTGCGTATGATCATATATATGTACATATTGCAAAAGTTTACGCAGACTTTATTTATTTGCTTTGTATTGTAAAGTTGAAAACAAAAAAGTTTTTCAATTACCACTTTTTAATTAATACCTAATTTCTGGCAATATTTATCTGCATAGGGAGAAAGTCGTTACACTCTATGTCACCGAAACAGCTAAAGGGCAACGCTGACTAGCGCACATGTAATGTAAACTTTTTCTCCTGTTTTCTGATTTTAAATGAACAAATTTTTCAAGCGAATGCTTGCATTCCAATAGCATAGCATTACAAAAAGGTTTAAGTAACGTTTAGCGTTTTTCTCCTTTTTTTGCGTTGATTTGCGTGTGAACGTTACATGAGGCATAACCGGGTTGTAATGCCAAGCAACTGGGTTGTTATGTGTCACAGTGTAAAAAATGAAAAGTTTCGGGACTCCCTACCTCGCTACGGACTAAATATTTAATTTGATGAATTTTCATATCATTTTGTAGTTATTTGGCGAAAATTTGAATTTTAAGTTAACGTTACTGCTCCGCAAATATCGGTTTACGGCTTATCTACTTCAAGGAAAATCATGATACAAGCTAATCAGTTTAAATTTGATCGTTATCCCATCTTCTAGAAGTAAATTGCGTCGTAAAGTGCACTGTTAAAACATTAAAATCCTTCGAACCGATGGTAGTTGCAAAAACCAATTTCACGGATTTTGTGGTTGACCCCTTCACGAATAGTAAAAGATTTGACCCTCCTCTTATACCGCTGCAATTGCCGGGGCAGGGGCTATGTCTGGTTATATGGCAGATGCAATCAATCAAAGGGGATTAATGCTGAAAACTGAACAGTTTCTCTTTAAACTGTATAGCCGGGCTGCCTAAGAGCCACGCCACAAAATTGTACTTGTTTTGTACAACTAGTTTTATGTTCGTCACTTATTTTTGACACTTCCTCTTTAGTCCTTTTCCGAATGACTAAACAAATTTATTAAGTGCTTGCATGGATTTTGATCAATTTTTCATTTAAAAAAGCTGTTTATCTCGAAAAATTGGTACAATATATAGTGATTAAAATATATTCCATCATTTTCTGCAACTTTTTTCAAACGAGCCGGCAAGATCGCGATACTGTATCGAAGGAAGGACATTGGTTTGCCAGCGATCTCACTTCCGACCCATTTTGGCACCTCTTCCGCATTTCGAAACCGGGTGCCAGCCAAGCCATGCAGTATCGATCAGAACAAGTGATTGTCATAAGGCGCAATGTGCGATGACTGCACTGGGTGGGACAGAACTTCCCATGCGAGCTGCAAAGGAGTATTCTTGGCAACTTTTGCAACGTGCGGCGGAGCGTTGTCATGCAAAAGGATGACTGTGCGTCTGTTAACTGTTGTTAGTGGTCTTTTGTGCAACAATAAATCGTTCAATTTCAGTTTCAACAACAGTTTCATTCGGGTATACTAGCTCGTACTTCACTACAGTTTGGTGTTTTTTTATGTAGAGAAAGGTCAAAGTCATCGATATTTCGGATTACTTTGTCGTTTTCATTAAAAAGATGTCGCTGATCGAAACACATGCGAGCAGCAACGAAACATCAATAAGAAAATGTATAAAGTGTAGATCGACACATTTCTATGCGTAAGTGGTGGTGGCTGGTGGTTTGGCATAAAATTGATTTTCATTTTTTCTTGGTTACTCCTGGGACTATTCATTTTATGTAGTCTGCATATGCGCATGCAAATAAAGGAATTACTTGGCATGTTACAATGAATCGAAATGAAGAAAAAAAGCAGCCTTTTAACGCCATGTTAACAAGGTATTTGCTTCGACACAAAAAAAAAAAGAAAAAAGAAAAGAATGGAATCAGTCAGCTGTCTATTAGGCAGCAGAGTGGAAATCAATCCGAAAAAGCTAAAAAATAACTGCTAACTCAAAACAGCCATTATTAGCTGGATAAGAGGATAAACAAAAGTACACGTTTTGCACTTATGTACGCTTTCATACAAATGTAAACCATGACTAATTAGTACTGTCAAACCGATATGATATAAATTTTGTAACGTTTTACCTAAAGCAAAACACTAGTTATTAAATAAACATTTGATTGCGCCGACTATCACAAGTTCATTTCTCCATAACGCAATCCAAAAAATAAACACATATACATGTGCACACAAATCTTAACGAACCACACACGCACTCCATCTGAGTAGCATTATTTGCCCTTAGTTCGGCTTTGTTTGTGCGGTCATAAAAGCTTTATGTATTATAAATATTTTTGATGTGTGTTTGCGGTTTTAACATGTTAATTATCTGCGTATACATGCATATGTAAGCAATCGAATTTGCGCAATTATGCCTACGGCCATTCCTTAATGATCGTTTATACGATTGAACGCGCTTTTCAATGGTCGGTGCATTTAATTTGTTGTTTCGGTAGCGGAAAATCTATAAAATCTGCGTAAATGTAATTGATTACATATAAAATACGTTAGGAAATAAGGTTTGCCTGTGGACGAATCTTCCGTATCCACCATTTATGGAAAATATATGTAAATGATTACTTGTTTTGCTATTTTTATTGGTTTCGATGTGTCGAAGCATGCTTTCTATCAACATTTATTTATTAACCCTTAAATGCATATTTTAGCCAATTGTCTATATTTCAGTTGCACTTCATTTTAAAATAAAATTTGATAATAAAATTTAAATATAAAAAAATTAAAAATAATTTAAGAGATACTAGGTTTTGAACATAGATGTAAATCTATATTGCTATGCATGTAAGGATTAAATTCTTTCATCGTGAGATACCGTGAGCAAGTTTAAATATTAAAGTGTTCGTTTTCACTTTTAATTCGTGTTACTCGAGAATATTAACATCATTAACATATTAACAGCAATTAAAATGTCCAATGATCATGTGGCAGGAACGTGCAAAATCGAAACATGAATATGAAAAGACATAGAGAATACCAAAAGCATGCGGCTGCACGTTTTGGCTGGTTTAGCATGACGGATCTCTGGTTAAATTAAAGAACGAAGAGAGGAGTGCGGTAAAAAGTGGAAACTAGTTCGGCGTAGGATCTCGAAGGTGCATTTGTAGAGTCATAAAATATTTAGCAACTTAGAAACTTTCGCATTTATTTACCGAAACTTTGCTTCAGTATGGTTATCGTCATTCAGGGAGGTTACTGATTGCCGTGCGAAAAACCCCAGTCGTTAAATACATCTCGATATGTTTTCTTGCAAATAAAAGAGGAATTAAAACGTTCTATCTAGAGAGAGCAGCAAGATTATTGTGAGCTTGTCGCTTAATACCCATTCTCAAGGAACGAGTACCTTTGTAAGCAATCGACGAATTCCAAGTGTCAAGGTGAATGTGTTCATAATATGGCGCAACGTTCTACATGTAATATGAGTTTTTTTCACAATCTCTTTTCATCTTTTGTTGGCAAAACGAGAACGCAAACGGGCAATGAAAAACGGATTGGGGCGGGAGATGAAAGACTGAAATATTAGGGAGCGAAAAAAGAAAAGAATGTCGTAGGAGATGAGGACAAGTTTTTGCAAGTGGAGGACTTTCACAAAAATAAGTGCTTTGGGTTGCTAAGAAACCTGGGGAAATTAGACTAGAGAGGTCTTCGGACCCAACTTCGGGGTTCCCCACAAATCTTTCTACGGGAGATCAATAGGTAGGGTGGGTGAAGAATAGGCCCAGGGGTAAGTCTCCGAATAGTTATTTAGACTTGCATCCGTCTCATATTCGGCAAGGGGCACGTGTAACCGTCAATTGTGCGGTGTAACCGTCCTAGAAGTGTCTGTGAGCAAAGTATAAAAATCCTTCCACACTCCACAAAATGTATAAACTCAGCTATAGCACGTACACTGGCCTGCAATCCTCTTCGAGTGGCACCGCAAGGCTGCCCTAAATTTTTCACAGATAACAGCTGTACGCTTTAGAGCACTGACAGAACAAATAAAATGTATACTTTTTTATACTTTATGTATACATATATACAAATATATATATATACATATATACATTTATATATACATTTTTATATAAACGTAACATTGCCTGCAAATGAAAATCCTCTGCTCTGGGGCATTGAACAATCCCCCATATATGTTTAGGTGCGTTAACACGAAGACAAACTCATCATTCCGCTGAATAATAAGTTTGTAGCTCTCAAAATATTGTATAAGTATTAGTGTTATTTTTCGTCTTAAGGTTTCCTGCATGCTTATAATATCCACAATTATTCATTTTTTTTAGATTTGCCATAAATAAGCTCTACACATTTCCCTTTTTATGTATTTTCAGCATAATTTTAATTTTTGATATATTCCAAAGTTTTTACAAAGTACTCATGGCTTATGGCTTATGTTCAATTGTATTGAAATCTAAGCAGACGCGCGATTAACTTGACTTTCCTTCTATTCACTGTAAAGTTTCATTACTACTTATCAACAGTGTCATAATACTTGCAGCTTATTGGAGATTTTAAAGGATTTAAAATAATTGAAATTAATTATAATTAACCCTTCTTATAAAACCACCTTCTTAGCTTACTTGTGGTGAAAGACGATGAAATGAGTCTTCTCATTTACAAAGTTTGTAGATTAAGAATAATGTACAAAAAACGATATTTTTCTTTTTTGCATTTATATTTCCTTCTTTTGTGACGAAGATCCGCCTTTGTTCGTTAATGTATGTGTCAACAACTCTATTGGTTTTCATGACAAGATTATATCTAAGACGTAGGGAACGTGACATAGAAGAAAAGAGGTCACAGTCAGTTGATGCCGAAATTTCAATACTCACAGTAACTACTATAGTTTTTGCAGTCTTTAGAGAAGCTTCATTGAAGAACTAAAACGGCAACTTAAGACTAAAAGCTAACTCTTGAATATGAACTTTGAAACTAAGCTGTTTCAAACGAATACCTGGCTTTGTGAGTGAAAATATTTTGCGATGTTTGTTGCTTTTTCCTATAACAGTGAAATTTTCCAACGTTCACATATTCTCAGAAGACTTGCACAAAACACGGTTAATCAAACCTTTCTTCCTATTAGGTCGTCATTCATAAATTTTTTTTGTTCGTACTGATAATGAGGACTAAGAACTTAATTTTAAACCACTCTCTCTTTTGCGGCATCTGCAACACTAAAATGAACGAAGTAAATTGTCACTTATTTTGAAATCCTGGAATCTCGTTTTCTTCAGCATAAAGTGTTTGCATTGTTTGTAGGTGACGCTTTGGATTGTGTTTCGATTTAAAATCCCAACTGTTTAAAATTTTATGCAGCGAGGTACTGTCGGCAGGATAAGGTAGCTGCGTTTTTCCTTTTCCTAAAACATTATGTAATTTAAGACGGCAACTGGTCTCAGCGAAAAGGAAATATTCATTACTGTCATGAGAAATTTGAAAATACTAGAGTTGGTATACTGACTAATTTAATGCAATGACTTTTCCGAAAACCGTACATTCCATGAATACTTGAATGATGAAAATAAAACTTTCCAAGAACGGCATTCATCAATGTGTCTGCAGAACGTTTTCGTTAAGTTCTAGGTACCATCTTGAATGGATTTGTTTTCCAAATTTCTTTATACATCGTTGTACACCTTAGCTACATTTATAAGGTTATACACGTAATATATTTTTAAATACCTTAAAAAGTGTACACAAAATAGCTTACAAACATTATATAACTATTTTGGAAGTTTTGTAAAAAAAGAACAAACTGACACACTTACGTTCTCTTAATTAAGAAAAGGTTGAAAGTTTTTCATACACCTAACTCTGGTTTGACGAGGGAATACGTAAGGTTGTGAAGATACGTACGGTTTTAATTAACAAAGAAAGCATTCAACAGAGCAAAATAAAGTATACAACAATGAGATTTGAACCCGGGAACGCTGATTTTTTAGCCGCGGTTCTTACCCACTCGGCTACTCTTGCGAACGGAGGATAATATCTTGTGTTGAAAAAATTCGAACGTTTCTTTCCAGAACTGTTTTTAGTTTTTTTTGAATTTTGTCATGTTAGCGTAAATCGGTTACACGTAACTAGAAAATTGTATTTAATGGTAGTAATTGTTCTTAAATGGACCTTCCGTTTTCAATGGAATAAAGACACGTACAAATGAACGTGAATTTACATGAAATGTGTCATATAAAACAATACAGCGCAAAAAAAAAAAAACAAAATTTAGCTAATGTGTGGCTAATCATTTGATTAATGGACTACAAGTTGAATACAGGTATGTTGTTATACTTACCACTGAAAGATGAAGCAAATATTCATTTTGTTGTTAATGTTTGCAACGCGCAGAAGCTTCAGAGATCCCACAAATTACGTATATTCTTGATAAGACAGAAACATTGGAAGTTCTTGCATGCGCCCTGGGATTGAAAATGGACCAAATCGATTGAAGGGGACGCTTACAGTGCTACATAAACCGAGAATAACTGTCTTCTTTAAAAGGAATAAAAAATTAGTTTTTTGCTCATTACTCATAAACTAAAGGTAGAACACACATTCTATGGGCTGTATGGGTTACTGTAGTACCTGTACAAAAATGGATCACGCCTACCCGATATTATAGTGTATCAAAATTTAATTTTATTCAATACCCTTATAACACGCAGAAACAAGCTGCAAGAAGCCTCATAAACTATATAAATTCTTGGTCAGTTTCAAATTTGGAATGCGCATAAGCATGTCCACTTGTTCGTCTGTCTATCTATCCGTCTGCCCAACTGTGCTAAACATTCTCCCGTACGCAAAAACGGAAATATCTTACAGAGGAATTTGAAAATTACGCAAACTTTTCAGAGAAAACTACTATAACACGCCTATACGCCCACGTCGCAAATATTGCGAACGCTTTCGCTTTCCACGTTTTTTGCTTGTTATTCATAAAGTACAACGCGTTTATTCGGAAAATAGGACAAACTTGGTAAAAAATATCGTTTGCACTCTTGCAGATATTGGAAGTGTGTTCTCCACAAATAGTCTAGGCAATAGTTGCATACGAATTTCATCATGTTGCGTTTGTTCGTCGCACTTTTAGTCGTGTCTTCTATGGGCTTTTCAATTTTCAAAATAACTGAAATGTTTATTTTGTTGGAACATCTTAATGTAGCCGTATTGCGACATTCTTCAACGGCTTTACGCGGCTGTCAGCCAAAGTAAATGCAAAGTTTCTTCGTGTGAGGGTAAATAACATTAATAGGTTTAATAACTTTAAATAACATGATTAAGCTTGCGGTCAGAATATGGTATAGTAAGCCAAATGGCCATCTAAAGCCCATATGAGCAGTACTCATTTTATTAGTTATGAATTCGCCAAACTTTTATGGTTCCTTAATCCATTAGACGACTGCTGCGTTATTTAGGGGTAACGATTTTTTTAGCCTCCTATTTCAAATAATAAAGAAATAGTTAGAGTCTGGAGACTGCAGACTATAATCCAGCCGAAGCTACATGTATATAATTTAGACTTTGCCCAATGTTGTTTTATTTCCGCTATACATACATGACCAAGATTCGGTAGTTTGCGGTGAGAAATAGAAACTTGAAAGAAACAGAAAAGAAAATGAATGCAATCTTTTGTTCACAGGTGTTTGAAAATCGAAATAAAGTTTAGTTTCTAAAATGCAAAAAAAAATTTTCTCAACAGATAAGCTATCAAATTTAGAGGTTATGTAATAATATAAAATAAATCCCTTTTCTTAAAATTGATTTAAAAATTGTATAAGAATTTTTTATTTGTTACTTAACTCCTACCTGTACTTGTTGTTAAATGAATATTTACATATCATATTGTTCGTTATTACGAAAATGTTTACTTTTCTTCTTATTTGCATACGTATGCACGTATCTACCATATACGTTTCATAAATGAAATCATTACGTTTAAGCATCCAAGTACTATATTCCATTTTAATGTTACATATAATCATTGGGTGGTGTTAAAAGTTAGGGCTTCTTCAGTAAGATATTCTGATCATAGTCGAATTCGCAACAACCAATTTAGCCGTGATCGACTAACAAGGAATCGACGAATGAGATTCCTAAATTTTTGTGTCAATATTGTTCTTTGAAAGCAATTTTAACGCTTTGTATAATTTGCATGTTCATTAAAGCGTTCCAAACATTTTCGATGTTCGTAAAGATTGTGCGTCGCTTAGTGTCGCCTTTCACTAAATAATGTCGCTAAGTTCGGTGAATTTCCCCATGGTAAAAAATCGAAGCATTCAAAGAATGAACTTCGACGAAACATTACCGTTTTAGTAAAAAATTGTTCATTTATTTCGACTGGCGATCAGATAATTCTGATATCTCAGCAGAGAAAGTATTGTAATGTCTTGTCGAAATATTTTACACTTTGTGTGTGACCCAATAATTGAACGTTTCTCTTTAAACTTACAATAATAAATAAAAACAATTATTATTGTTTCAGTGCAGCTTAAAGTGAAATTAAATTTAAAACCAATTTGCAACTAATTAAAATATAAATTAAATGGAAACATAATTCATTTATGTGTTAGTTGATTGTGTGCAGGGTTTTCGATTGTGGTTGTGGTAAAATAGTAATCTTTTAAAGAAAGCTTACTTTTAATATTATTATCCACTTATTCTTTATGTTAAGCTTGGGTTTCGTTTAAAAGGCACATAAAAAAATTATATGCGTCTGAGAGTCAACTCTCGTGAACGAGCAATCGCCGCAAAAATTGCCAAAGTTTTCCTCTTTTTTTTCAACCTAAGCCATTCATAGATTTTATACCATATTATGTTGATAATAAAACATATTTTTGGCTGGTTTTGAGAATTTTTAACTCTTCCGCGGAAGTTTTCTATTGCAATTAGATTTGAAATGTAATCTATGGACCTTTGGTATTAGAATCGACGGTGGATTTCAATTTTCCTCTTACGTTCACAGGGATATTAAAACCAAACATTGTGTGAGTACGCTTGCAGATATTTTTGATTAAATGGATTGAGGGCCTTACGCCGAGTCACAGCTTTAAGAATAGATTTTGTGCTCGCGCTTTGATGTCATGGACTACTTCATCGGTGCGTGCCTTCATTCTGGTCTTTAATTATTCCTTGAAATAATAATTGAAAAGGTTTCGGAAATCGGAAATCGCTGGTGGTTTCACTACAGGTTAGGAATCATTATTTCACAATTGCGATAATGACCACACGTGAGAATCCGCATTTCTTTAACCCCATAGGTTTCGGTAAATTGTTTACGTTCAAGATGAAAATATGTACAGCATCCCGCGGTAATATGGCTACGGCTGTATCAAAAAGCAACAAAGAACAAAGGGAAAAGGAAATCTCCAAACTTAAGCTGCTTTAATTAATGTTCCCAATCGGTTATAACCACGTCCAAAGTCAGCTACTATTTCTTAGAATTTCATTTCTCTGCTGATATATCCTTTATGATAAGTTTTACCACAAGTATATACATCTTTGTTCTATGCTTATAGTCAAGCATAGGACCGTTGCTTTCCCTAACAATGCGTGGAATTTTTGGTAAGTACTTTCGGATTCCCACTTTCTTGGCTGGAAGATGTTGAAAAAAAATGTTAAATCACTTCCGGCTTAAAGATATCTTATCGTATTAGTCGATTGTTTCAAGCATGAAATTTTGATTTTCCAAAAGCAAGAACTTAGAAACTGAACAACAACATTGTTCGCTATTACAATCAGCTCGCAGTAGGCTATGGGGGAAAATAAGAAAACAATGAGAAGTTACCAGAGCGTTCTCGTGACAGTAATTGGGGAAAAGGGGGACTCATACTAAATTTCCCGAAGTCCAAATAAAAATATTAAAAGAGAAAGAGAAGAGAAGAGCTGATAGGAGTAAACTAGGAGTGAGCCAGAATACAAGTAAGACAGACGAAGAATTGGTCAGCGAGGATGGACATAAGCACCTTCCTTTTGTGTATGTTAATCTAACGTGTTAGCCAACTGATTTTATTAACTCATCTGTGTATGCTTTGGAAAAGGTAATAGTGTGCGCAAATTGCTAAAAGCTTTTTATTGCGTAAACTTGGAAACGAAGCCAAATGAAGCATATAAAGATAAATCTCATTGTTTTGTAGCTCAATAATATTAATACCGATAGATATGGGAAACAATTTTAGCAATTAATAGCCGTATTCTAGCATTTTCACCGCTCACTAATCATAAGAGGATACAAAATATGTCCTTGTTATAGTTTTTGTAACTTGGTTTAAATATTGGTTTTGCTGACCAATAGTCGCAATAAAACTCTCTGATATCATTTTTGTTGTGCAAAAAGCTTGTTAGCTGTGTGACTTCCGACGTCTGTTTGATGCTTAGAATATATAATAATTATCCACAGTGCGATGGTATTTAACATCGTTAATACATATAGCCTGCGGGCAGTTACTACGCTCATTCCTTTACAATCATATCATTTAATTAACTATGTATATATGGGTTTCGATTATTCTCTACAAAATTTTAGAACGCATATACGCGCTTCGTTGATAATGGCTATCTACGCGTTTATCAAGGACAAGAACGGTATTATTGATGGAACAAAAGCTATGTGAAAAGAGGCAAATGATACATTTGCATGGGAGATGAAAACTTTTATGTTTATTTTGGTTGCTACATTCGTATGAGTTTTTTGGACTACGTTGATTATTAGATTCAATGTTCTTCGGGACATCTAGCAAATATTTTTTAAATAACTTTTTGTTATTTATCTATATTTATTTATCATGTATTCAATTTCAACGAATATAATTGCTACTAATGGAATGGAACGGAATGGAAGTGGATGCGCGGAAGTTTCTAACTTTTTAACGATCACAGTATTACAAGAGATCGTCAGCCGTCGAAGCGACACAACTTATTTTTTATCATTTTTTTTAAACTTTTCTTATTGCGGGCTTCCTCTAGTCTTCTTTACTCTAGTCTTCTTTAAAAAAACTGCAAAAAATTTTAATATGTTTTTATTTCTTTGCAGAAGTGGAACCTTAAAGCACGTTCTGAGATCTCTTAAGCCCAAATAAATATTTACGAGCAGTTGCATTTTGGCAAACTTCTTGAAACTTTAATATTTTCTCGAAGACAACTGATGATCTATAAATCTAAGAAATTCCGGCAGTTGAAAACATGCCGTAAACCTTAAGTCTATGTTCTTGTGTAGACTTAGCCACTTTAACGGATGAATTAATGTACTTATGCATTAATTTGCTAGCAGCTCATATACCGAAACTATGCGAAAAATATTCCATTGATCCCACCAATATAGTTGAGCGAAACCCTATTGCACAGATGAGTATAACATACTCACCGTATAGTAACAAAAAGCGATTATTAAAAAATATATAATACAGCACGTGTAGGTTACAATATAATTATTATGTTTACAGATAAAATAATAAGCGACAAAAATACGGTAAGCTTATGTACGTTTTACCGGATATATATGCATATTTGCATATAAATAAAAACAATAAATTTAATGAAAATCAATTAATTTAATGTATTTACCAATATTACACATATTAGCGCTAATGCGTGATTCCTCTAAATTAAATGTATCTTAAATATAATCGAAAATGAATACGGATCAGCTGATTGTTACGTGCCCTAATAAGTGTTAATAACTACTAATCAAATGTAACAATAGACGCAACCACACGTAAAGTCCCGCAATTGTTTTATTTGCAATCATAATCAAAAGATTAAAACCCGAAGGAAGAAAGATGTCTGCTGCTTCTCAAATAGCAAAGGTTTCGCTTTAAGTCTTTTTCGTTCTTACTTTAGGAGATCGTTTCAATAGCATAAAAATCTATTAGGCTGGTAGGAAAGTTCTGTCGTATTTTAAATAAGATGTTCGAATTTTTCACGTTTGTCTAACTCGTCAGCCGAACGATCCTTTACTGTTGTTGCCAGATATTCGAATGCCTTGAGTCTGCCATCCTTCGGTGATTTTTCAAATACGTTCAGAAGAAACTTGAGCACACTGTTAAACTTATAATGTACATTTTGTTGCTAGTAGGAATTGCTGATTACGGAGGTTGTGGAGCAACATGATTACGTTAGCAGCCACTTGGCTTACTTGTTTTACTCATTTATGTTATAGTATCTTTCTGTACATCAAACGTATTCATGTAATCATGTAATACATCTATGGCTTTACAGTTAATAAATGAATAAATGAACATGAAAAAAATGAATTCAAAGATGCTTGATATGTCTCTCAGAAGCCGAGTAGCTTTGCAAGATCGTTACTGTAGGTATCTAGCATCTCTAACATGAACCGCAAAATGTTATTATCGCGCAGATTGACGATCCGATTGAGACTGAAATCCTCAAAAAGAAATATGGCAAACTATCTTTGAAAGGCGCGAACATTTACAACTTCTCTTTGCGATGTGTAATATAAGGGCTTACAAGCAACCGATGCTTCAACGCGTTTCATTTACTGCGTTTTATTCACTCTGCAGATCGTAACTAACTGCAAGTAGTGCTCTTACATTCCTGAAGAGGTACGGTAAATAATTAGACAAGTAAAATTATTTGCAGATAGTAAAATACGCCAGAACTTCTCTGTCAATCTATTACGTGCAACCTTTTGCTAACCTTTGTATTACATAAACACATATATTTACCAAAGTATATAGTATATATAAATTATTCCATAGAAACACTTTTAGAAAAATACTCTTCTATAGACATTTTACAAATTCCAAATTAAAGCAAAAGGAAGGAAGATATTTGAAATATATTATAAAACGTTAAAGCGCTTGATGAGAAGAAAAAAATAAATTTTTAAAACGTACTATGGAAGCATGTTTGAAATCACACTACGAAGATGTTCTTACAATAAAACTAAGGTATTTAAAGACGCTTACGAATCTATATATCGTAAATGCACTATTAAATTATAATTTCTCTCTATTGAGTTCTTAGTGAAATTTTCTTTGAAATCCCTTTTGAAGGCACATCTCTGGCTTTCTTCATATATTTTTGATGAAAATGCCTACTTTTCTAAAGTGTGTGTTACGTATTTACAGTCGGTCAATCTCCACCTTCATCTCCAAAACCTCTAAATACATCAGGGCTTAACATAGATCCAACTTTTATTACATCGATGGATTCAGAATCATTTTCTGAACCTACCTTTTTAACCTGTCCGTCTGTCCGTCTGTCCGTCTGATGTTTGTCAGATGGCAATTTTGAAGATATTTTGATGCAATTTGAAGTGTTTTAATAAAAGGGCGGACGATATCGAAAATGGTTCGATATGGACAGTTTTTTCGACCGCTTCCCTTGTCACGCCTTATTCAGAAAAGTCGTTATAAGCGACAAAATTGCGATTTTTAAAATTTTTCGATCTCGATCGAGTTCGCTGTGTAGTAGCACTTCGACGTTCTAAATTGGTGCGAAATATTTACGAACTTTCTCTCTGGTAGAAAGATCTAATTTTTAATATTTCGTGGTGTAAATTGTATCATAATAGCAAATTGACAACGAAATCAACTTTACTGTATTTACACCAAGTAGGTCTATTATTTGTATACCATCGTATACAAGGATTCTCAGAATATTTATATGTTAAAAAGATCTAATCGCTAATGTTTTCCGATGAAAATTTGCTCATGATTGTAATTTGATATAAAAATTAAGTAAACCAAATTTGAAGCACGTGGGTTTATTTCTTCGATACTACTCCATGTAGGATTTCTTATCAATGGTGAGCTCTTCAAAAAAAGATATAATTTTTAATATTTTAAGATGGCAGGGAATTCGGGTTACATAGAGCTATTCTCTAGGCTCCAACACAAATGTAGGCGTTGTCATGAAAGCAAATGCTTGTACGGAGAGAAAGTCTATTTTCTAGTCTATTATGTCTGAAACTAAAAATAATATTTTTAGGCAGTAAATTAAGTTTGCTTAATTTGTGGGCTTTCATAAGAGGTATGTCTTTGCCTGAGAATAATGTCTAACTTTTGATGTACGTATTACGAAAACAATGACTGATTATACTAGGCCCAGTAATAGTGGAAGGCATGTAATTGTCGGGATTGCCCGACAATAATATTCTTGAGAAAGAGATAGAGAGGTAGATATGACGTAGACATAGATATAGAGAATGTAACATAAGAAGTGACTAATGTAAAAGATGATCGGAGGCGCAGCAGAAGGTAAACGCGTTGTTTGTTAAACAAAGAAATAGTGAAAATGTTTGACTTAGAGTCATAGTTTTTTTATCTCACTCTGTATGGCTTTATAATACAATTTGATACAGAATTGAAGTAATTTTATACAGATGCTGTGCAAAGTATGCCAAGTTTTTGCTTTACGGATAAGCCAATGGTAAACCAAACATCATTTATATGTATTTTTTGTGCAGTGAAGTCAAGTTACAAATGCTAATGCTATACGAATTCCACATCGTTTTCGTCGAATTCTTTACTTGAATTCGACATAAGTGCGAGAAAAAAAAGAAAAGATGGAAAGAGAAACAGAAATAGGGAGATAGAATTGCGCGTAAAGATAGGTATAGGGATAGATGTGACAATTTCTATTAAGGTTTAAATAACATCTTAGATTACATATGGTTTGGCTTGAACCAACCAACAAACGTCTAATTTAATAAGCATCTCATGCACAGCAAATAGCCAGTTTTGTTACGTCGCAATTAAGTTACAGATGTACTAAAGAAATGCATACAGTAATTAAAATCCATTTTGATACGCATAAAAATTTACCGCATCAATTACCTCAACGAAGACACTGATAGGTTCTTTTAGGTATTTTGATCGTTTTTTGCCTTGAAAAAGGCACTTATTGAGAGAAATTGGTGCAATAAATATTAATCAAAATATTTTCTATCATTTTCTACAACTTCCAATCATCGACCCAGCTTCGCACTTCTTTGGTATTTCGAAACCGCATGCCAACCAAATCATGCTGCATCGATCTGAACAAGTGATAGTCAAAACGCGCTATATCTGGTATATTCGCTAGGTGCATCAGAACTTACCGCGTGAGTTGCAAAAGTATTTTTGGCAACTTTTGCAACGTGTGGCCGAACTTTGTCATGCAAGAGCGTGACTTTTGATCTGTTAACCGTTATTACTGCTCCTTTTGGTTCGTTCAATTTGCTCAATTGGTGTTTTACTAGTTCTTATTTCATTACATATTGCTGATCCCACCATATGCAGAGCAAAGCTTTATGGCCATGAACCTTCCTCTTCGGCGTCGATGTGGATAGCACTCCTGGACTAACTCATGGTTTTTACGAGATTATCGTAACAGTTCGCCAGTGACATTATCCCAGAGAAAAATTCTCTTTTTTGACTGACAAGCAATGAAACTGTGATGTTGAAACTGTTCTAAATAGCATTTTCTGTCAATTTGTATAGTAGCCATTTTATTTCCTTTTGGACCTTTACAATCGCATATCAAAGTCTAGAAATAGTTGATTCATTAACTGCTAAGTTCTCGGAAGTTCTTTGAGAGTCTCGGCTGAGTTTTTGTTCAACATGTCTAACAAATTATTGCTTTTGAATCTTTTTCGTCCTCCAGGCCATTCTTTGCCACTGACTTCGAAGTCATCACTTTTAAACCGTTGAAATTAAAACTGACATGATGAAGCAGTATCACCATAAGTTTCTAAAACTGTTTGACGGGCTTTGCCAGCAGGGCTCTTCAAATCAAACAACAAAAGTAACAGATGTTAAGAAAGAAATTTCCAGCGTTGCCGGGTTAACGTCGGCCTGCACTAAACAATTCAATAATATTAAATGGGAAACTGTTATTTTGCCTAGAGAAAGATCAAAATCTTCGAATTTCACCGTTGAGTCCACTGATCTCGCATTGCTTCACCATTTTCACCAATAGATGCCGCTGATTAAAATACCTGCAAGTACCTATTATTTATGATATCGAAATGACATTTGCAAAGCGTGCAATGATGGAATTTTTAATTTATTATAAAGGAAAATATTTCCGGTTGAAGTATTAAGGTTTTGTAGAGAAATTTTCGCATAAAACTTAATAAGAATTATTAGCATTTGCTCTGCTTTGTAATGCTTTCAAAGAACTCCTCCCAATTTTATTTTTACTATCAAAGAAAGTCATTCATTACTCAGTATTTCACAGATTCGCATAAGTTGGAGGACGTCGATTCGATTACAGATTTAGGCGTTCTATTTGACCATAAGGTTACGTTTTAACTTGCATATTGAGCTCTCGATTAGCAAAGCTAGGTCCGCGCTTGGTTTTATAAAGAGGTGGTCCAAAGAGCTTGATGATCCCTACATTACGAAAAGGCTGTACATGTTTTTGGCTAGACCTATACTTGAGTATGCTTCTGTTGTGTGGTCTCCTTCATATAGGTGCTATGTAGATTCAATTGAATCTGTTCAAAAGCAATTCTTGCTATTTACCCTTAGGAATTTGGGTTGGGATCCGATTGCCTCTCTTCCTCCGTATGAAAATAGGTTGCTTCTGCTGTCCTTACCGTCTCTTGAGAAACGTAGATTTGTTCTTGGCATTTCCTTTCTAATTAAAGTAATAAATAGTGCTAGTGCTCGCCTTTATTACTTGGTGAAATAAGCTTTAATGTCCCTAACCGCTTCTCTACGCACTTTATCTTGGTTAAGCTTAATCAGTGTAAATGTAATTATGAGCTGTTTAACCCGCTCAGAGTTTTTTGCAAGCGCTTAGGTGATGTCTATCACTTATTCTCATTATCGGGCTGTTTAAAGTCCATTAAAGCAACATTGCTTAATGCGCGTAATTTACCTATGTCGTACTTAAACCAGCTCTTAACCTTAAAATGTCACGATGAGTCGAAAATAAATTGTTGTTAACTATTATCGGTTGCCAAGGTTATGCATGTTTGCAATAGCTTAGGGGTTCAATGCAGTTTGGTACTGTATCGGTTGTGGGTGTGGCTCTATGCTAGTTGTGTACATGCTTTTTTTCTTTTTCTTTTTTTTTTTCTTCTTATTTGTTTTATTATGCTTATACTAAATTTTATTGTTAATTAATATAAGTTTTGCCTTAAGAGCCAATTGAACTCGACTGTTATTTGTTTAGTTGAGTTTCTAGTATAAGTGGAATAAATAAAATAAATAAATAAATAAAAATAAAATCAATGCGCGTTTCACTTGCGTTAAGCAAATTACCATAAAAATAAAAACGAAATACATTTGAGCTGATCGCCAGTTTGGGAGCTCTAAAAGTTATTACTCTATTTAACTCTTCAAAGTTACACTTAAACATAAATATATGATGAATTATGGAATGAGTTTCCGCGTTAGTTATTAAGATTTGCAAACGTATTGATAGCAGATATAAATCAGTCGTAATATGAGTATAAACAAATTGTTTGCCAAAGAACCAAATTGCGCGTTAATGAATTTGATTGTATTTTAAAAAAAGTTTGAAGGAAGAAAAATATTAAAATGAATTTAGAAATATGCTTTTACGTATTGCTTTTGCAAATATATATGCTTTGATGTTAGTATTGCGTTTAAAAGAATTGCAGAAAGCTCTTATGAAAGCCTGAAGCTACTCAATTAACAAATGAATACAACATCAAAGATGAAAAAGAACTTGTATGTGGCTAACAGTGAAAACTTTGGCGCCCAACGTTTGCTCGAAACTTTCCAAAGCGCAACTTTCATATATTCAAATGAATCTCCAAGGATTTGTAGTAAACTTATCGCCAAATACTAGCAAAGACTTTGACTCTTGTTTTCTAAACGAATTACACATTCGATCTCGATTTGCGTAAGAACGTACTGACAAGAACGAAAATACATAATTAAACAAGCAGATGGCTCGGAGGATCTTTCTGGAGTATATTAAGCGCCATTTGGCCGCCATGCATAGATAATCTCCTAGTCTGCTCAGAGGCGTTTTATGTTGTAGAGAAGGGTGGGGGAGGGATTTTTTCCCGTTTAGACAAAAAAATATTTTTCTGCAATTTATGCAGAAATCAAAGTGTTTTCGTCAATACCCAACGAGCGCCTGACTTCAATAGCTCTTCACAACCGTAGCATCCAAGCAATCATGGAAGGTGGCCAGATATTCATACTTTCAGATATTGCCATTTAGTGTTCAAGTTAACTTGGACCGTCATGTGCTGAATAAAACCCCTTGATCCTATTGAATGAAACCCTCACCTTCTACAGACATGGACAAGGTATGTTGTAATAGCATTGCCTCCTTTACCTAATTAATTGACCTTAATATTTACGTCTAAGATGGAAAGAGAAGAGTGTTAAAAAGGGCTAAATCGACACATGTTTCTATTTTTCGCAAACATTTGACAAACTTTATATACTTTCTGCGGTAGATATAATAGTGAAAGTTTTAAATGGACTTTGGCAATATTTAGTAAATTGAATGCTCGTTTTATATATACATAAACATGAAAAAGAAAATGAATTGAAAAACTATTGCAGAAAATGATTCAATTCATGCATAGCGGATGATTATAATGCCGAAGGCGCTAAAACTTTTTCTTTTTTCTAGCTTACACATATAGGCTTCAGATGTAGGATACCAAAACGTGCCACTAAGTTGAATATACGCTCAAATTGTGAATTGCTTTGTTTTTTTTTTTTTATATTTTAATATACGTTCTTTAAATTTTAAGCCTAACTAACATTTCTTTCACTGACAATACTGTGAAAGCTTCAAAATGTTTAACATAATTATACGTAATTATATACAATGGGTTAAATTAGCATGCATTAGCATTAGAACAGAAGGCCTTAGCCATTAGACGAATGAAACTCGAAAGTCATGAATATTTTTGATTTATATTTCTCTAATTTAAAGCGGAGGTAATTTTTGCATAAGTCATACGCATTCCATTATGTATTGCATCCGTTTTTCTGCTTACGGATACGAATATAAATTTGGTCATTGTGGAAGTAATCGAGTGTACGTCTATTTACAAGATATATATTTGTTTTTCACCTAAGAATATTCCCTCAGTTGAGTGCATATATTAATCATGTGTATGTCACTGTTTTAAGACCCTTTTAAAATTTTCTTGCAGATTAGATTATTTAACGAAGAGAGTGCATATATAAATCCGTCAATATTTGCTTATATTTAATAGTTCTTGTATTCTCTCACTTATATGCGCCAATAAGTCGCAAACTGTTTTATGTGACGCTGCAGAGTATTATGATATGCTAATGGATAGAAGAACACATAAAAAGAATTTGAGAAAAAATATCATGCAAACGAAATCATTCAAATTTTTTTTTATGACTTTTACATATAACCGTACATATGCACATAACCCACGAATACATATTTATATATGTTTACACACATGTGTACAAACATGTGTAAGCAAACAAACGCAAACGACAACGTTTTTTGCGTGATTTTCGTTTTTCTGTTTTATTCAAGGATATCTCATGGCGTATGATAGTTATTACTTTCATTATGACACTTAAGGACGTATGAGTGTTATTTAAAATCACTAGTGAAGAAAAAACAAATTGCACACATTGTTATGCCATTATTTGAACGATTTTTAAGTAAAAGATAGTAAGTAGAAGTGTCGTACACGCCTTAAAATGAATCTTTGATATTTACTCTCCAATGATAAGCGTATTTCTAAGCATATAGTGACATATTTAGCTCTCTTGCTAAGACGAGAAGGAATGTCTAATCCCTTAGTTTGCTATTTTTTGCCAGAGAATGGGCTTTGTGGAATTACTAGATCCAGTTAACATATACATCCGAATTTGAACTATATTCAAACAAGAACTACGTGTAGTAATAGAGAAAACTAATGGGACCAAATTTAGCTCTCAAATTATCTGACTATCACGATGTAAATACCTAAAGAACGGATGGACAGATATAAATGAACTCCCGTCCTTTAAATTTGAGGTTTTAGAAATGAAATGAGAATTTTAGTACGCTGTAAATGCAATGATTCTCTGATAAGCAGGAGAAAATAGTTCCAAAGCGTGAAATTCTTATTGCTATAAAAAAACTTTGCATTTTATTTGATTTTATTGTTTTTCGCATGCAATGGCATTAAGGGAGTTTTCATTATATTATAATCTTAAATAGCTATCAAAGAAATCAAGTCAATTTCATTCACGGTCATAAATGTGTAAAGTGAAGAACAGAAAATAGCAAAAGCTTTTCTCTAAGCCTGCAAACGTCTCATTCACCTACCGACTTATTTAAATTTATGAGTGTTTTAATACGTGATTTAAAGTCCCTTTAGAAAAATTAAATAAAGAAATCATGTAATTTTTTTTTTTAATAATTTTCTATATAAGTGAACCAAGCGGTGGATAGTGAAATATTTATATGACTGTACATAAAAGCTTACAGCCTTTAGACGAAATAGAATTTCTTATACACTGAAAGCAAGTAACTGAGTGAACTTAATATAATTATATCATTATATTAATAATAATTATTTATTTTTCAAACATTTCTTGATTTCTGTGAGTGTTTCATTATTGAAAGGTTTCTTCCCAAGTCGGCTTTCCGTTCTATTCTACTTTTCAAGTTCTTTCGTTTAATAGGCATAAGTGAACACTGTAAACACCTTAAATGCCAATTGTCCACATTCCAGGTTCACTTAATTTTCAAATTAACTTTCCAGAAAAAAATTAGATAAAAAGAATTAAAAATAATATAATTCATTTAAGGGTTAAAAACAGTTTCCAAAGGTTGCTATATAAACAGGAATGAGGTTTAAAACACACCATCGTAATTACATCGCTATGCGTTTAAAGGTTAAAAAGAAATTAGCCCGGTACGTCGTGGCGTTCGCCATATTTAATGTGGGATTAAGACCCTATGCTTGTCGTACTCTATTTTACATGTACTTTCATTTGATAATCGCCTCAAAGCGATTGTTCAGGAATGCGCCACTTTATAGCTATTGTGAACATATACAAAAAGTGACTGTGTCATATTTAATTGCCACCGGAATGAAAGGTGTTTGCAAAAATGATCAGATGTTTTATTACGTTGTACGGTCATGGTAAGTAAAAGTATGTGCGAAATTTCAGTACGATCGCCTATATGGAAGCGCCCAAAGAATCGATTAGAAATATTCGTGTTGACAGGAAAGAAAACTAAATAAAAGTTCATAAAATATTAGAATGTTTAAAAGAATGCAATAACATTTGTCATTGATAAGAAATTTTCAAAAATATTCTGCTTCCAAATCCTTATTGTAGACGCCATTGAAACATGGCCGTATACTCAACCGACGTTGCTTTCATTTTACTTTTATACTTAAATCAAAAAGTTTTCAATGCCTTGAAATAACCATAAGAAACGTCATTAGGTCTACAGATTTTTTATAAATGTGTAAATAAATGCTACTGAAACCATATGTACCCATAATTATGAAAATGCTCTAAGTCAATTCAAACTTTAATTCAAACATTTTTGTATGTAACTCACACAAAATTTCAAATTCATAATAAGTTTCCATTAATCAAAACTAATAAAATTCTAAATTAAAATGCCAGGTAATGCAAAAATATATTTTGATTTATTTAATAGCGATTAATTAAATATCTCGATATTTGTCGGTCTATTGATCATAGTGGGTGTTAAGGATGACCGTCTGTGAAAATATTTGTTATAGTTTGTTATGACCACAAATTAAGATTTTGTACAAACCTTTCTAGGGAAGCTGAGAAAACTTAAAAAGGAATATGAGGTCATGGAGTTCCTTTACTTTCGTAAGTTGGGAAATATTAAAAATATCGAAAAAATTGTGCTTCATACTAAAAGAGTAATCGCAATAGAAATGTAACCAGACATCAGAAATTTTTCGCAAGGCTAACCCACAGGCCAACGGTACAGCTATCGGAATATAGAGATGAAAATTTCTTTACATTTGATAGAAAATAATATTCAATAACCTCATTCACGCCATATTTTGCGGAGCACTGCTATAATTTGCAGTGCGCTGAGCTTGCCTCTAATGTTGTTACTTTAGATGATAAGGACACAGTAGCGATCAAAAAAAAATCTTTTGACAATTTTGACTGAAAGGAAAAGTTATAAAATAGAAAAGATTTTTAAGCATATATTTAGATATGTAGAAAAGAAAAAGTATTTTTCAAAAATATGGAGAGGTGGAAACAACGCAACCATTTTTACGTGCCATGTTTAGGTGAAGGGGGTCTGCGCCGCGCAGTGTAATTGGTGTAAATTTGAGTATATAAAGAAGTCACGCATGTAACTAGTGAGAGATGTATTGATGCTTAGAAATATTGATATTTGTCTGATTGGCGAGTATTTGAATGAGATGTTTAATCAATTCGCATGAAATAAAATGAAAACTTTTGCAGTTACCTTATACACGGATTTGAATCCACGAATTTGAATTGCCTTTTGAGAAGAGCGCAAGCACAAGACGTGCTTTATTACTTCTTCGATTACCCTGCAATCGCACGACCATAACAATTTTTTGCGGCTTACAAATTATTTTTCACATAGTCTAGAAAGCATTTACTACCCCAAATAGAAAAAAAAGACTTCTGAAAAAATTTCCTTAGGCGATATAAAGACATATAGTTTATATTTTTGCATTATTATAGTCGGACAAAGTGGACCTTTCGATGTTCTACATCACATGCCCAAACACAGCGGTTAATTCATTTTCGTGAAAATACATCAAAAATTACACATTATTTCTATACAAAGGCACACCTTCCATGAAAGTGATTATATCGAAAGATGCTCACAACGTCGACTGACATAGTCCAAACTTAGCAAACCTATTTACCTCGTTAGTTCCCAGTTCTTGGCGTCATAAAAAAACTACAAGTTAGACTTTGCCCTTCTATAAGGATCCGCCTTTCATGAGAGCCGGTAAATGTTGTGGGGACTAGACCTATATGATCTAAACTCCTTATAATTAGTTCTTACAGCCACCTGACTGCTTTGTACAAATTTTCATCATAAAATATGAGAAATTGCACATTTTTGCCATTTAAAGGCTACTTTTCAATATAGCTATTGTATGAAATTGAATTCAAAAAATTGAACTACGTGATCCAGACTTAGTAAAGCTAATTTTTATGTGAAATTATTACGAAACAATTTTCACCTTGAAATATTTTCTATATAAAGATAAAGTCTAGTTGTTTCTAAATAAATATTCAGATTCAGGGACTCTCAGATTTGGCTCAATTCAAATTTTTCACATATATTTAGAATGTCGAAATATTATTACTCAGCTGCTTTGCTCCAAAATTTTGAAAGCTGTAATTTGTTTTCATATGATGAAGTTTAAAAACAAGGTTTTATATGAGGAGTGGTCGAAAGAGTGATCGGATCCACATCGTTTTCAACAGTTGTCGTCTTTGGGACAAAGCACACCCAATTTGATAAAAATATTTCAAAAATGTTGACTTGCAGGCTTAACACAAAGATGCGTGGGTGGACGGACAAACAATCAGACAGACAGACAAGTTTCAAAGAAGAACTATCTTAACTCCTTCTCACACACACATGCACAAATATAATATATCGTACACGATGTAAAGAATAATCATAAGAGATATAACATTACTAAGTTTTAGATGCGATTTCTATTCCTTTGAAGTCGCTTACACTTGAAGTACTTTACTGCAAAGCCATTTATTGCATTGCAATGCATTATTTGTATTTGCTAAGGCACGTTACAATTTTTTATGTACTTTTATACGATTTGTTTTTTTGATTGATCATGTATTAGCTTTTTTTATGGCCATCAAAACACGATAGCGGTGCATTGAGTTTATCTTTTCCTTTGTAGCAAAACAAAAACAAGTATATAATTTTCGTTCAGAGGGGAATAAGGCTTAACATAAAAAGGTTATAAAGTTTTCTTAAAAAGGAAGCTTGACGCTAAAAAAAGTTAATCACTTTTTATCGACAAAGGGGACGCCACGCTCATGAAAAATATTAAACCTCAATTTCTTGCATAATCAGGCCTCCATCAGGCATATACACTTTGCTTGAGAAATTGAGTTGCCTTAGTTACGTCTGTCTGTATCTTAGGCTTTTCTAAATTCAACTCTAAACTGATATAGAAATTTTAGTCTACACAAACTTGATTGATGCGTAAACGGCAAATTTTTAAAATGGAATATGTGTGATAATACAGTCAAAATAGGTACAACAAAACTGCAACAATACAGGAGGAAGCCTGAAAAAGTCAACAATAACCAAAAAAGAAAATTTATCTCCTTGTGATGGGTACGTAACGTGCGCTTTAAAGCGGACACACTCTTCCTACGCTATTCAAAACGGTGACTATGCACTTATAAGGGTACTCTCCAATCCAATTGCGAAGCAAACCATACGCCATTTATACTATTTTTATGGTACGGCTTATCTAAAGAATTTTTTTTCATAGAAATGAGAATTCACACGCATCAATAATTGATGACTATGTGAATATAGTTTATGATGTGATTTATTATCAAATTTTAAGTAAAATAGTTCTAAGAATTGATAGCAAAAATGATTAAAGCCTTTAATAAATGGAATTTGATATAAATTTTTGGAGATTTATATCACACGCATATATTTTTATATATATAATACATAAATATATGCTTTGAAACTCAATTTCATTATAGTTATATAAGAATCAACGGTATCAATATAAATGCCATAGAAAGATAAAAAGTGTTGTAACACGCAAAAAAAGCTAAATGGTAAGAGACTTTTATACAAAGAAAAGCATTCTAACGCATTGACCAAATGTGGTGTTTTGCTTCAAGCAAATGCGTAAGAATTTCGCGGAAGTTTGCTAATCGTGGTTGGGTTTTTTAGCCGATTCAAATTTTTTCCAAAAACTTTTTCAGAAGCCCGACAAAATTGTATTCGTTCGTTATCGCATTGGTGTTTCCATTGTTAGCTGTCGAATGTTGAAATTTTCAGCATTTTTGGAGAAATGTTTTAGATTTTTTGCACTTTTTAAGAAAAGTACATCAAATTTTGCGACCACAGTCACAAGGCTCGTTTTGGTCCCACATTTAGACGCAAAGTATTTAGCACAGTTTAAGCTATTTGTAATTAGTGTTAGTGTTTGCCATATATATTACGAGTTAAGCCTAGTTTAAGTTGACGTGTTGTTAACATTCCCTATATATATTATTAGATAAGCATAGGTATGCTGTATGCTATAAGTTAGGAAAGAGATGAAACATGGGAGAGGTCAATTAAGCGACTCGACTTCGAGCAGGGACATAGAGGAGAAGAAGATTGTACATCCTTTTCCTCCTCAATCGAACCGTCGTTTAATTAACATCACGTAAGAACGATTCGTAACCATCAGTAAGTGAATTGACTGTAGCGGAGCCGATTAGACGTAGTTCGTCTAGTTGGCCGCTCCACCGTTCCTGACGCTTAGAAGTTTTAATTCTAATTTTTGTAAAACTGTCTGGTCAGTTATAATTTAAGCTAATTTAATGATTACTTAGTTAAGATTAGTAGAGGATATAAGAGGAAAACTTCAACTAGAATATTGTCGTAATTTTGTCGTAATTGTTGTCGTCCGTCAGGTGTAATTGGGTCGATTAACCACCACATTCTTTTGTATAAACCTAGTTCCATTTTTAGAGAGTAGGTTATCATGTAGTAAGGTCCGCCCAGTCTATTTTTGCTCAAACAGCATCCAGCGTTTTACTTTAAGCTTTTCATTAAATACGAGCAATGCTTTTATTCCAACTATGCTTCGAATTCTGTGATCTTTAGTTAAAATAAAAAATTTGTGAACAATATAGTTTCAGATTAAAACTAAACTAAAGTCCCTGCAGTTTAGTAGACATCATTCAAAACAACTTTCAAACTTTTCGATGTATGAAAAAATCAGTCCAATCATTGCAATTTATTGGTAATTTTATCCGTCATTATCAACTAATCCCAAGGATTAATATTTGTCTTTTGTTTTTCATCTCTCATTAATTATTATGTAGTAACCTTAATATAGTTTTCATCCCTCTCACACATTTCTCATTTGTTTGTTATCTATTTGCTTATGATATTTGTCATATTTTTTTAGTTATTTTTCGTTTTTAAGTAGGTATGCAAAACAACAGTAATGTCATTGAAAGAAAAAATCAATATTTGCTACGTTTTCACTCAGATGTCTAATGTCATCCATTGCCTTATTAGTCTCAAGGCAATACCTTCGTTATTAATCTTCAGATATTGTATAAATATTTTTTTCAGAGATTTTTTTTTGTTTTTACGTAAAATTCAATTTGTTAGTGAAACTTATTTCAGAGTTTGTGTTTATTATAGTAACCAGTACTCGACAAAGGCATACAATATTACAATAAAGTTACGCTTTTACCCATGTGTATGCATATGCTAATAAAAGCATGCGCTTGTATGTACGGCACGGTATGGAAAGTACTATTATGGCCGGTATATAGATTGTTTACGAGATTACAAAGTATTAAATGGCTTCACTAACTTTTTCATATTCATGTACATATATGCACATATGTAATTTAATTACACCCATTATGAAGTGGACACGTAGATGCGAACAAAAACATATAAACCTAGTAATCTTGATACGGTAGCATGTAGAGACAAATATACACGTTTGCATGTAGATTCTTGTTTATTTTCTACTCATCGATAAACAAATATATACAATACTTACTATTAACTGATATTTATTATACAAAGCATGTCTCCAATTAATAAGACAATTAATTGTTGTTATTTTTGGTTTTGTGGTTTGTACCGAGGTGATTATTGTCAGTTTGTTTGGAAATGGCTTTCCCTTTCCTTTTCCTATATTATTGCAGTATCTAGGTGCCTTTAAAATCATTTCAAATGAAAGGTAAGCGCTTTTCCTTGATACCCTCATAATCGCTCTAAGGATAATAAAATATTACGGTTTTTTTTCTTTTTTGGTTGCAACGAAGATTCAGCTGGACAAACCGAACTTAAAGTTATAGGCTTAACTATGACTTTGTCATTTAAGATTAAAAAATCTATTTATATATATATATATGTACATATACTTTCAGAAAGTGTTCATCCGTCTTCGCTATTTATTCAAGGGCTTAAGATGGTCAGCATTTCCAGACATTTCTTCAGTTTTCAAGATATCGTATTTGTCGTGTGCTATCTCTGCTTTCAACTTTATGATCACAACGTGCTAAAGCATTTTCGTCTAGTATTCGATGAAATCCAGCATGTTCTTCAATGATATAAATGGCCCATAAGCAGTCAGAAACTCTGAACGAAATTTGCTAAACCATCTTTGACAAGTACGAACATTTACAATATTTTTTCCAAATATCGCACATAAATTTTTACATGCAACCGAGGCGTTGCTTGTTACAGGTTTTTCACTTTAAATATCACAAGTAAATGATGAATGGTAAAAAAAGACTCCTTTCATATTATACAGCAGTTAAAAAACAAAAACAAAAACCGAATGACTCACTAGCCAGTTGTTTCTTTTATTTACAAGAATAATTACCTGCCTATTTAAAATACGACAGAACTTTCCCTTCAACCCATTATATGTGTGTATGTATATTAATAAGACATATATCGTCGAATACCAGAGGGAAACAGAACATGGTTATAACGAACTTAAAAACAGAGATGGACCAAGACATAGATGATATCTTGAAGACTGGCGAAATGCCTGCAATGTGTAATGCTGATCCATCTTAAACACATGAATAAATAGCGGAAACCGATCAGCAGCAAAGTTGACTGCAGCACGAATTGAAGCAAGAGCGAGTAGAGCTCGCAAACGCACTTTCATTTTCTTCAATCTGATTTAGACAATACACAGTAAAAGCTCTTTATTCGCGCTTCCTTCATTCGCGTTTTCACTATTCGCGGATTAAAGAAATGCAACCCAATTCCTATATTCGCGTCTATAAATTTCTTTATTCGGGGATTAATCCAGGCCTTTAGGCTCTATCACACTAGACGAACCTTCAAAATTATATTGGATAATATGGAATGTAATCCTGATATCAATGTTATGGAATGCAGGAAGAAATTTGACATTGCAAAATGCATCGTAAACATAAAAGAATCATTGGAAGGCTGAAACCACACACATTGAAGTCATGCCGGTAAAAACTTTGGCTTGCTCTGAATGCGGAAAATGACGAAGAATCTGTGCAAGTTCAAACTTTGACTGCAAACATAGCCGAAATCGCGAGTGGAATAGGGCGAGATGGGTTCGAACAGACAGAATCAAGTGACATTCAGGAATTGCATGAGTCGCAGGATGAAGATTTGACTGAAACCGACTTGGAGGAAATGTTAAATTCACAGTCCATTGCAGAAGAGGCTTCAACAAGCACTGTAAACTTGACATTTAATTTGATTTGAAATATTTTAGTGAAGGTTTAAGAAAGGCAAATGAGCTTCGCGATTTCTTTATGAACATTGATCCGTCTATGGAACGAAGTCTTATTTTTAAGAGGCAAATTGCTAATGCGACTGGTGCGTATCAGTCTGAATTGAAGGAGCTTTTAAAAGCTGCCAAGTAAGAGAAAATTGCAAAATTCTTTATTATTATTATTATTATTATTATTTTAATTTTAGACTAATGAATTGAATTCTTAGACTAAAAAAAGAGACATTGAGCACTAGCAACACAGGCTATCGGCAAATTTCTTTAAACCATTGCCTAAGATAATTAATCAAAATGTTTAAAAACTTCAATTAAATTGATTTTTTTATATATTTGATTTTTTTTATTTTGTCCCTAAGGAACATATCGCCTATAATCCCATATAAATTACCATTCCGTATTTACGTTTTCTGTATTCGCGGTATCTTTATGGAACATATGCCCTGCGAATAAAGAGCTTTAACTGCATGTAAAACAATAGAAGGAGCTTTGATTCTCAAACGTATATTCTTATGAATGGTTGGTTCATTTCGACTAAAGACTTCATTCTAACTCGACTCGACAGCGTTTATTAGATGGTGGCCCAAAGGGCTCAACTACCCATATGTTACAAAAAGGGCTGGATACTTGAAGGTTCTTCTTTTGAGTGAGCTTCTTCCTACATGTGTTATGTAGATTTAATAGAATCCTTACGTAAATGACGCCTATCACTTATTCTCATTAACGGACTCTTTAAAGTCCATTAAAGCGAAATTGCTTAATACGCGCGATTTACCTATGTCATACTTGAACTTTTAACCTTAAAAATTAATTATGAGTCGAAAGTTAATTGTTGTTAACTATTATCGGTTGCCAAGCTTATGCATGTTTGCGATGGCTTAGGGGTTCACTTGCAATTTGGTCCTGTGCCGGTTGAGGGTGTGGCTCTATGCTAGTTGTGCATATGCTTTTTTTTTCTTTTTTTTTTTGTACTTGTACTAAGTTTTAATACTAATTAATTTAAGATTTACTTTAAGAGTCAATTGAACTCGACTGCCATATTGTTTTAGTTGAGTTTTTTGTATAAGTGGAATAAATAAATAAATAAATAATTAAATAAAAGCAATTGTTCTTCTTTGCTCTAAAGAATTTCGGTTTCGGGGACTGGTTTGCATCCTTGTCTTGTAATTAAAATAGATTATTTTTGTCATCCTTAGAGGGATGTATGCTTATGCTTGTTGCTTACAACTTAGTTAGATTTACAAATGATACTATTGACCCGCGGGTATTACCAAGTGGGACAAACTTGAAGTTTTCAACCGTCGTTTTACGAATTTTATTTTCACGAAACTCAGTCAATGTAGTTTTAGTTACAAACTATTCAAACCGCCCAGAGCCTTACACAATGTAGTCTAAATTTCTGATACTTTATATTTTATAAATACGCGCGCTTCGTCTACTTCGTATCAAAATTGACTTTAATCTTTAAAGTTTCGTATTACCGGTGACAAAGCTTTTGCATGTTTGCAACAGCTTAAGGATTCGCTCCTATCTCGGCTCGGCCGCGGGAGTACGCCACTACGCAATTACCCAAAAGCTTGTGTAACTGATCACAGTAACACCATTTAATGTGGAACCATAACGCAACAACTGGACCATTAAAAAAGGGAAAATTTTATGCTTTGCATGGAAACCAATAAAGGGGTTATAAACGTCGTTTCCATTTTCACTAATTTTGAAAAGCTATTCATAATTGAGTCCACTTACAGTAGTCACGTTATACGAGAATACTGTTCCTTGGAACGCATATAGAAACCTTGAAGTTCAGTTCATTCAACAACGCAGGCAAGTTAATAATATGATTTATTAACTTTACCACGGGAAAAATGATATTGTTACGAATATCATTTCTTGATACAGTCCGTATCACAGCATTGTGGTTTTATTTACATTCAAGTTCTTTAAGGACAGGATTATTTGCAGTTTACTTATTTTGACAGCATTCTT
>NW_023998454.1:4164866-4275735 GCF_014805625.2 Glossina fuscipes | reverse complement strand
TGTACAGCATTTTATACTTGCATTATGTTCTGCACTAAGTCACAAGTGGTTAAGATATATTATACACTCTGTGTTATGACCTCCGTCATAGACAAAAAAACGCTACAAAATAAATTTAAAAATATGATCACGTCCACCTGCTATAATATATATTCTATAAGGAATACATTATACGAGCGTAAATTATTAAGGTACACTCGGCGTATAGTGATCCCTTTCAGTTTATTATTGCCGAAAGAGTAGAAAAAATTTTGTAATTAATTGCGAACTCTTTCCTTCGTTTTAGGCTTTATCAACCTTTGCACAACACAACTTTGTTTCAACGAGTGTACAAAGACAACGTTGCACATCTCGTTTAAGACTCTGAGGCTATATACATGTTTACCTTGGTACCATGATGTCGTGCTGCGGTAAGATGTTACATAAGGATGGTTTAATAACGGATAAGTACGTTAAATTAACAGTAATTGTAATTTGGTTGGCCTAGCTTTACTACTGCCATCATCAGCGTAGTGCTACGACAGCTTTAACCTTTCAATTAAAGTTTTCTGAAATTATATAAAATTTTCCTTCAAACGTTTTAATTATAAACTCATTGCAGCAGAGCAATATAAACTTAAAGCAAGAATTGCAGTTAATTCGTATATTTAAAGACAACATTTTTAAAAACCACATATGGGTGGAAAAATAATGCCATTAACTCCATTACTTTTATGTACTTTCGGGTACTACGCTGTGACCGGGTTATTTTTCCTTCTATTACGGTTATAAGGTTTTTATGTTTAGTTATGAAAAACTTTTGGCATTTTCAACGCACGGTTCTGGCAATGAATATGCTAAGGCAAGATACTATCGCGTGAATGTATGCTCGTCCAATCGGGTTTAGTAAAAATTCCTTTTCAACATTAGTGCATAAAGTTCACTAAGCGAGCATTCCACATTGAATAGAGCTAAAAATTTACTACGTTATTATCGAAAGCTTGACAAAAGTCTAAACGATTCAACGGCAACGCTTTTATGAGGGTGTGAACACATGTTCTGCCTACGGTAGGTAAATGCCGTCAGCCACTAGCCAACTTAGTTTGGATAAGTGAAGGCAAACATAAAGACTCCACGGTATTGGTTAGTGTGGGCGCATTTTACTCAAATACGACTTAGTTTCTCTGCGTACATCCTTTATGTTGTAGTCTGCCTGCCATTAATAGCCAGAATGTTGGGTTATGTAGTGTTGTTGGTTTACTTTCAATTCGCTTTTATTGATGTCTACGAACGTTGTTGTCAGTGACGGTGGTGGTTGTCATAACTGAATTTAATGAAAACTTTCATGGCCAGTCTAACTACTGCGAGGACAAATTTTTGAAACCTCCACTCATTCACGGCTCCATTATTAAGCAGACACCGTAGCGTAGCGGTAGTGTTTCTCTTTGATTTTAAAAGAATAAATAATTAAAAATGTCGAAATTGGATTTTCGGCAATTCATACCAATGGCACAATTATACAAAAGCTGCATTAAGCCAAATGGTTATAAATTGCATATGTGTGCATAGATATTTCCATGCACACACTTATGTATATATGTACGAATCAATGCATTTGTGTGTGTGTACTTCCATCGCATAAACACCATGTGTGTAAAAAATTTATATTTCATGTTCCACGTTGCGTGCACGCATACTTGTATCTCATAAAATTTGCGAAGAATTCTTTATTAAATTCATTTCAAATAAAATATTATAAACAGAACTTAGACATCTATGAATTACGAATTGAGTCGTTAGATCTTTTCAGCGTCAGCAGGGAAATAGGGCTACGCAAGGCTTCTGCTCTTCGTTTCTTAACCCTCATTAATACGCAGAAGTATCATAATATTTGTATGTATACGTATGTATATATATTCTTAAAAATGAAAGGACCGATCTGCATATTGCTCATCGCCATGGTGTACATATTGTTATCTGTGCATTTAATTATTTATTTATTTATACGTTTAATTAACTTAAAATTGGACTAAAATTAAATTGAAAGTTAACAATAGCAAATCGTTAGTAATTCTACTGTACTAATAAGATTGCAATGCCTCTTGCAGTACAGTGTTAAACAATTATAAACCACTATGCAATTCCTAAATGTTCTATAGAATTGTAAGGCATCAATTATCAATCCGATGTAGACGCCTATCTTCACTGAAACTCTTTGTCCTTTGAGGTAATAATGTCTAAGAAAAACCAGCCCTCCAGATTAAAATCATACCAACGCTGCAAGGAATCAATCAGGATCCTTAACAATGTCATAAGCATATAAGCAGATTATAAAAATGGGATTATAACAGTCCGAATGTGAAAATCATGAATTAATACAAGAATTATTAAACGCTTTAAGGTCGACAGTGAAACGGCGCCTGTTAAGACCTCAATTAGTAATCCCAGTCAAGGTATTCCGTATTTTTCTAGTGTTAAGAAAAACAGAAAGGCAAAAAAAAGGTGAATTGTTATCCAAAATGTTTAAGGATGTGATATCCTATTATACTTACATACCCCGTTATTCTTATGTATTTAAAATCCGACAAGCATATTTTAATTTTCACTCATTTTCTTTTATAGCCGGGACTTTGTTATTCTCTTTTAGGTATTATAAAGCTGCTGTAATAAGTAAGTACTAAGACTGTTTGCGTTAAGTATAGATTGGCTAAGTGCAATTTTTAGCCGCTAGGTTGTGGTCCAATTATTCGAACTACGAAGACAGTTCATATAAGAAAGTTGAATTGTAACAAAAGCAGTATTGAGATTTAAGATTGAGAATGTTACTAACGCAGCTAAGGAAGACTGCAATAGCCGCTGAGCCTATCCCAGCATGATTTACCCAGACAGAAATTTTTCCATAAATTAAAAAGGGGAAAATTTTCATTCTCACATTAAGTTTGTACGACAAGTATGCGTAAGCCTACACACTGCCAACATCCGCGTGCGTATAATGGATCAGTACGTGAGTGTGTTCGCGTTACAGCTGAAATACTTGTATCCGCTTGTGGGTATGTTTGCTTAAACAATTATATGTAAGCACTTAGGCAAAATTTTTCGACTTTTGATTTTTTTGTTCTTTCCGTTTTTAGTTTCGGTATTTTCAAATAAACATTTTTTATGCATTGATTCGGTTAATACTTGGGGAACTTTTCTGTATATCTGTGTATTTATTGCCAGAAAGATTTTATTATATTATTCTTAATGATTTCTATTATACATATATTTTTTATTACTGTTATTAAGGGCACATTATTACACATTATAAAATATGTGTATATATAAATTTTATTTTGAAATCTTCTAAAGTTTTGGTACTTGTTACGCATACTTTATTAACTTTCGTTCACTTTGACGGTGGGAAAGAGGTAATCTCTTTTCTTTGTTTTATATATCATTATCGTTTCGTAGTCGGGACACACATGACTGTTAATGAACAACAAACATTATGTGAACAACGTCAATATTGTGCAAAAATAAACAAACACGATACTATATTGATATTAGTCAGGGCCTAAGCCACCTCTATTAAACAAACCAAAAAAAGATATAGATTAAAATACATATAAATGAAAATTATTTTGGGCATTCGAACTCCATATCTCAAAAAATATCTGTTTAAATTCGAATTGTGTTATCAGTTCCGAGAAAGAAGTGTTAGCCCGCAGGTGACCCTGGTGTTAGTGTTACCAACTAAACGATAATTTTTCACTAACATTATATCACTTCTTATTTCTTTGCCTACTCTTCTTAATAATTGTTTTAGCTCAGTCATCTGTAAACAAAAAATTATGTTTGAAATATATTTTGTTTTCTATTTACAGTTGTTTTCTCTTACAGACGCAACTCTGAGCAACCAATGCTAACTCAGAAAAACCAACAACCAGCCGGGCGAAATGATACCTATTTTGCTCTGGTCTGATTTGATTCATGTAAGAGAAAATGTTTTACTGGTTTTCTGCGTAAAAAAAACCAAAAGCGAGAGTTAATGAAAAATAGTGGGTAACGAGAGCATACGTAATGCAAAGTCACCCGAAAAGCAAGAGATACTTTTAAATTTTTTTTACATAATTACCCTCCTTGTTTAACTGTTAGTATTTCATAATGCAAATATGTTTTATGTATACAATGTTGTTGCTTATCAAACAAAAAACATGAAGAATGCGTTTTAATAAAATTTTATCAAAAATTTTAGATAGATAGATAGATAGATATGCTAAGCCAGCAATTCGTTTTGCTTTTTTTACTATCTATCAATTCTTCCATAAGTATGAATTTAAAATGCATGTTCGTTTTATTGTATAAATTTTCCCTTTTTGAATGAAATACTACACTCACTATACAAACATTCGTATGTTTAAAAAATTTATATAATCGAACAAGGTATGTGCCTTAAATTACTAAAAACCAAATAATTTCACTTTTTTTACCTAAGTTGACTTTTCTTCTGTAATAAAAACTGTTCCAAGTTCGCGTTACTTGGCAAAAGGCAGCATTTGTAAAGTGGTTTCCAATTTTAATATTTCGTTAAAATTGGAATTTGGCGTAACACGCTGCGAAAATCAATAAAGGTGTGATCTAAAATTTTGGTTGAATGCGAAATGCCTGTTCGGTGGTCAAAACAGAGAAATGTTGAACTAATCAACGGTTTACCGAAACAGCTGCATTTATCTCAATTGTATGTTTGCGTAGAAGATCGCGGATAAAGGTCACACCGTACATCACAAACCGAAATGTTTAAAAATTGCAAAAAAAAAGGAAAGCAGCTGCAGGTATTGAATATATTTTGGACGAGTACGTTCCGCAACTATGTAATTTATTGGAGAGTCTGTTAATTGTGGATGAGTATAGCACGTCAAAATTGCATTCAAAAAATTGATGACCAGTCTTTAAAATAAAGATGAACAAGGGAATATAAACACTTTAATAATATATTTGATCGATGTGATTTTAAACAAACAAAGTTTTCGTTATTTTTCGATTAAAAATATTAGAAAAATTAAAGACGCTTGAGGCAGCTTTCGTACTTGCCGTGCAATTTATAATATCATGTCGTCTAACTTGTCATCGCATCTCTTCGTATTATAATAAATTAGAAAGCTTAAAAAAAGATAAAGAAGAAGATCTACCTTCGTGGATAGATAAACAAAAGAAAATCACTGCCGTTCATCACGATGGAGTAAGATAACATTGACATTCCTAGTTATTGCTACTGGATTGATACTAAGGAGACCTGGAAAGTTTAGGTGACTTGCTAAAAACTTTTATTTAGAATACCCAAAGCCTTTGATTCTATTTTTCACTTCTATGAAAATTGATCTCTATTTTTTTTTATACTTGCTCAAATGTAAATGCTTAAGTCAGATAAAATCGTTGAATTTTTTCGCGAGAATGAAGGGCGCATAGGCATATTTTTATTGTGTACCTGAGCGAATAAATGTTCGCAAAACTAGTGTAAAATCAGAACTGCCTAGAGTTGTCGTATCATACCAAATCACAATTTAACTCATAGGGTTAAACTATTATCAAAGGCCGATTTGGTCGGTTTCGTAGCAAAGTGGCTTATGCCGAATGAAAGCTCGCCGCAATCGACGAATGTAGAGAAAATTTAAATCGCCTTTTGTTAAAACTGACTTGAGCAATGGAAATCGGCATCTGCTATACATAGGATTCAAGCAATTCAGATTATCCTAAAAGAAAATTCAGGAAAAACTTCGTTCGGAATACAGTGTCACGTACAGATGTAGCGACAACTTTGAGCCAAACTCAATTCGCATGGACATTATCAAATGTTAGCTATTTGAAGAACTTAGAGTTGGAAATCCACGGGACACTCTATAGTTACCATTCTGAACAAATTTATGCTTTTGTTTAGTCTTGTATGCACATATATATGTGTGCTCATAATAAAATCTGAATAAAATTTCCCATTGCTATCGGTTTAGGATTTAATATTGGAAGCTTTGTATTTTAATACTCTGCATCAATTGTGGCATAAGGGTATATTAAATTTCTTCGGATGTATGCCACAACCATAAGGACTTGAGATAGACCAAAACTCCTCTGTGCGCCCAGCGGTCTTCTCTTTTTGCGTGCAATCTACAGGTCGCATTTTGAGACATTTTGATAAAATTTATTATGCTCATGTTGAAAATGTTCCGGATCGATTCACTTTCCACACGTCTTATTTTAAAACTTTTCGAATAAATACTGTTGTCTTTTTACTTGTTAATAAAATGTTCACATGGCGATAACATATTTCTCATACAATTTTCGTTGTATATTAACCAAACAATATTTTTGTGGTCGCAGTTTCGAATCCTTAAATTACCAACTGCCCCCTTAAAAAATAAAAAAAAGTGTAAATACCTTTTATTATATGTTGCGCGTGGTCATCTACTTTTGGAATAAAAATTTGTGCGATGTATATTGGTCTACCCACTGTAATTCAAGAGTAATGAGTAAAATAAATTAAATAAAAACATTTTTTCAAAATGTTGTTTCGGTGAGAAATAAACTTCATCCCAGTCACTTTTATGTCACTATACATAAGAACTTCGGGCATCTAAACTTTTATTGTGTGGGAAATTAGTTCTATTCTAAACGCTCCAAGCGTAAATGTATTAAAAAAATTTTTATTATGTAATTTATTTTATACTTTTCAACTCATTGCAATCCGTGATTTACTCTCCAAGCGCTTTCATTCAATTAATATGCCACGTTACGGCGTCGACAACATTTTATTTAGCGTTAACACATTTGTAAATGGACAATATGTTTTCATGCGAAAAACGCACAAAATAATTTTCTATCTTGCTCCCGTCATGAGTAATAAGTAGAAAACATCAAAAAACTGAAAGAAATACAATTCGATCACTTATAACTATGTTTGGGCGTGGCCGACTCTTCCAGGTCCGAACATGAATTATAGGACCGTTCATAAAATAAATTTAGAAGATGTCAGTCTTCCATTTTTTTTTATAATTTATGAATAATAAGCGAAAAACCATATATTTTTGTTTAGTGAAACTCATGTGCGTTCACTTCACGGTGGGCGTGTCCTTTGATCAACATCCAAAGTTTCTGCTCAATTCGAAATCATATTCTTAATTTTTGCGAAATATTTAGGAAGTTGTCAACAACACACACCACCCAGATACACTGACCCGTAGACGGACGAAAATGGTTGATTCAGAATTTCACGCTGAGTAAAAATATATGTACGTTAGAGGGTCTCGGGCGCTTCCTTTCGGGTGTTGCAGAACTTCTGGACAAATGAGTGCAGAATTCCTCTTGTACTCACTGTCTGTTCGTACCGTGTTGTGTCGAATCCGTGTTATACAAAGCTTTTTATAATATTAAATAAAAGTGTGTACTGTGTTGCATCAAATGGAAGATCGTGAAATAGGGTAAATCAATGTAATACGTTCCTTGTTGCATCGAAACCATTAATGCAGTTTCAAAATGCTAAAAACCTTACAATGTATATAGGTACGTATATTTATATATGTGGCCATTAGCAATAGCGTGATGCCGTTTTCACATCGATCTATTGGGATTGTTGAATCAGCTGAAATGAAACATTAAATGAAAAAAAAACGGAAAAATGTGAAATGAAAGAAATGGTTTCACGTTAATCTACTTGAAAAAAGTTCATACAGAATCAGGTCTAATTGCCATTGAATAACTTCTTTATATTCCACAGTTTTAATATTGATTGGATAAATGGAAAGCAAAAACATATCAAAGAATATTTACGTGTGTTGCAATAAATTCTATCTTTTTCCCTTCCCCTTTTTCTGCATAACTTTAACAAAATAATCCGATTGAAAGGAGTAAAACAGGTAATTGAGTTACAACGAATGTTCGACACCCAGCCGTAAAGCAATCATTTTTTTTATTCTATCAGAGGATCCGAACTTGAATATTTAGGCATTTTATTGAAAAGCCTTAAAGATCTTCGAATTCTTGCGCTTGTTTGAAAGGTGGATGCCTTGGGCGCAATCATGAACTAAAAGAAATGCACTAAAGCTGCCACTTTACCTTAATAACGTTTTCCTCAAAACTATGTGTTCGAGCTACATGCGTACCGATGGACTTTGAATTTCAACTGTAGTGTCCTCTTTATTTATTTGCATATTTTTACCAAACTTGCTTTAGTTTGAACTACGAAGAAACTAAAAGCTGACTCACTGAAGAGGATTTTGCCTAGTTCGGTTCTCTAGCAAGCAATGAAATTCCCAGGCTGAATCGAACATACATTTGACTTTCTTTCTTATGGGCGCTTCAATGGGCGGTTTTTATAACTCACTCGATTTGTGATATTAAGTTTGTTCGGGCGTATGTAAAACGCCGAACGGCCGCCGTCTTTTGTTATGCCCGTCGATTCACAAGTATTTTCTGAACAGATCTAACCCGTCTTCCCATCTGTCTCTCTGATGTCGGTCCATGGCAATTTATGTTCCAGCTACAGTTCGCAATCCTTGAGATATTTTGATGAAATTTAACATGCTTTGACCCAAGGATGAATGCTGTTGAAAATGGTTTAGAACGATGAAATTTTCAAAATTTCTGGACAAAACTTGCTTTGCGATAATATTTGGGCATTCTAAATTCGTATGAAAAATTTGGTTTCACTGGGGCAATTTTTTAAACCCTTATTCCTACAACTGTTCCTACGAAAACTGAATATTTGAACGATGCCAGGGTCTAATTTTCAACATTTCATGCTGAAAATTGAATCAAACTAGCAAATTGAGAAAAAAAGCAATCTTATCTAATTTGAACCGTACAGGTCTATTCTTTCGATATCAACGCGTATAAGGATTTCTTGTCCGTCTACAAGGTTCTTACCTGTTTAATAAATAGGATAATTGATAAAATTATTGTATACATTATATTATAAAATTTCGAGAACTCAAATACAAAAGAGACATTGATACCATAAGAACGATTATAAATGTATATGCAAAGTTAATAACAACAATTTTACAAGTTCTAAACATGAGAATAAAATTTATTTATTATACGTAGTAACTTTTGGTCTTGCAGCTGGATATAGTAAAAACTAAATAAATAAATCTGTCCTGCGAGTTTTTGAAAGCGTAGTTCATTCTTTGGAAAGGGTAGCCATTCTCCTTTAATATAGGCGAATTAGTAAAAAGAAAGAAATCAAAGTCTGTAGATATATTAACTAAGTAAAGAACAAAATAAAATTTAAAAAAAAATTATCTTCAATTATAAGTTTTAATATTTTATAGCTGGTGTTTCTCATTTTTGGTCTTTTGGATAAAGTTTGTTTTTATTTTCTTTTTTGCTTTTTCTTCGTTCTTACAAATATTCCAAAAATATGAACTAATACTATAACTAAAGCATAAACAGCTTAAAAAATGTTGCCAAAATACGTGCATGAATAGCAGAAATTGGAACACAGCAATGACAACAAGAACAACAAGAACAACGATCACAAAAAAAAAAACCCCAGAGCCAGCCAGAGAAGAAAACATAAACATGAATAAATTATATTCCATTTTAATGGCATATTCGCATTTTTTCGTTTGTTTATGCTACGAAATGGGACAACAAAACTCTTTGCCATAGAATATCTACTATACAACAAACAGTCTGTCCGTTATCGTATAGAATCCATTGAAACCACAACGAGACTTTTGCTTTAAACGTACCTTTTTTGTTTTCTTTTTGTTATAAAACAGATTGAATTCAATTTTGTGACTATGGATTTGTATATACATATATAATATAAACTTTGAATTAAAAAAAAAAAAGTACGTCAACACGTCCCCTACAGGAAATTTCACGAAATTAGCAAAACGTTAAAATTGGCGAAGCCGTCAACTTAACGATTTTCAGATTTCATATTAAAAATAAAAATTCGCATTATACGTATAAGACTTCACAAATTTTTATATATCTATATTCAATTTTCTCTTATCTCTTTATACCCTGTACCGCTCTTGGTGTAGGTGTATATTAAATTTGTGCGGATGTGTGTATATTATTATCAAAATGAGTGAATAACTGTATTAGGCGAAGTGGCCTATGATGGTCTTACTTGTTTAAGTTTCGACATTTATGTTATAAATCCTGTAGTTGCAGTAATTAAGATGAAAGGTTCAAAAGTGATAAAAATTCTCGCTATTCTTGGACACTTGGAAAATTTTGTATACGTGCAGATCACTTGTAATATGTGTTAAGATTTCAAAAGCAATGTTCGAAAAAATGTGGAGTTTCTGGCCCACTTTCATTAAACCTAGTGAAGACGAAAAGAGTCCATTTTGGAATACACATTTCTAAGCGTAGTCATTATTAACACGTTGCGTTCCGTTATTTTACATTCGAAAAGACATGTTGGATGAAAACATTTGTTAAAATATGATTTTGCTTGCCTTCATTGCGGATGTTCCCATTGTCAGGATGGTTTGCACTTGTCTGTGCCCGCTACAACTGATGGTGTCAAATTAAAAGTTCAATCGATCTTTATTTACTGGATGGAGACGACCTAAGATCAGTCCTCATCGTTTCGTTATACTTCACTTTAAATTCAGCTGCTTTACGCTGCGATTTATTTTTAGACGTGCAACTTTTAAAACCAAAAGGTGAATTTTTGGTCAAAAGGTATGGGTTAAGAAAACGCATTCTTTATGTAATGCCATTCTTTCGCAAATTATTAGAAGATAGTTTGTATCTCTCCTCTACACTGTAGGATTCTTAATTGGCGGAAATTAATAATTAAATGAATTTTATTTCAAATATTCATGCATCTTGCTTTTTGTGAAAGGGGTTCAGCTCTAGTTATTTGTAACTATATCTTTATCTACTTGTCGTCAGAAATTTATTTTTGCATATTTAATATTAATTAGAGCACATGTACAATCAAATACATTCTATATTCCTATTAACTCTAGAATAGAGATTTTCTGTAAGTAAGCTTCACAAGAAAAGAATGCAGTTTTTTTTTTTAATAATTGTCATGCAATTTCTTAACAAAAGACTGACTTTATTGTTACAAATATTTCACTGCAATTGTGTTTTTATTTGTTAGTAAAAAAGGTATACAAAAAATGATAAAAAGGTGAGTAAACACTCCTATATGGTTTGGGTCGAATTTTTCAAAACTTATTCCTTATATACTTGATTCCAACAAAAAGGACAAAATCATTCTTATGAAAAGTGTCACACATCGTATATTCTGACATCGAGCTGTTTCTGTATTTCAGTGCGAAGGGATAATTTTTTCTTATGCAACTTTGATAGCATATTTCATTTTCATGATTTCATTAAAAATAACTTCTTTATTTAGAACTACTTCGACGAAGTTTTGAACATGTTAGAACTTTAGGCTGGAGATCTTGAACCAAAACCGTCGCTAACTTGTTGGGAAAAATCCATTCACTCGCTTATCCAAAGCGGAATGGGAATAAGCAATTCGTGTCTTTTTGTACATCTCAGATATCTGGAACTGGAGATGTAGTTGCGAAAGTTTTTCGATTTACCATTGTTACTTAACTTTTCTTACAATCAGAAGTCTATATTCGAATTGTATTGGTCTAATCTAAATGAGTCCTAATGTAAAAGGAAAAATTTGGAATTAATCTTAAAGTTAAAAGGACTGCTTACAGTTCTTAATATAAAGAAAATCTGAAGGTACCATTTTCTGCTTAGTTTGAGCGGATTCTTAAGTTCGTCAATTGTTTGTTAAAGTTAAGAATGGAAATAAAATGTGAGCACATTCCTCCTTTTCTCCGATCGCTTGCCTGCTAAAATCGTAATTGCAATCTTACAACTGTCTCTAAAAGGTCAACCTTAATTTAAAATTTTAGCTAGTGTAATGTTAACTTTAGCGAATATCAAAATCACTTCAAAGATTTACCTCACAATTGGCAATAAGGCATTTATTTATAAAGAGAGCAGAGCAAAAAGCCTTCTGAAGGACACATGAATTTTTCAAAATAAACACAAGTGCTTTCGGCAAAACGAAACAATTTTTCCCAATACAGTCAGTCACTTTCTGACTCTACCTAATGATTTACATTCTAAAAAATTCCTATGGCTCGTCGCCTTTCTTTCTTGGACAAGTACGGTATGCGTTTGGGTTAAGATTCGGTCTTTGGTTAAAAAGTCAGTCAAGTCTTTCGGAAGCTCAAATTTTGGATTTTGTCGATGGCTTGGCGATATTTAATTCCATCTTCCCCATTTTCAATGAAGATTTCGGTTGGTCTTTGATGAATTGGAACACAGTTTTGATGACAGCGTTCTTTATCCAAAGTTCCGATTGGTTCGTATGTTCGTAATCATTTAGTTCTTCACGAGCATCCTTAAAGTGTAAACCTTCTTGATCAGTTGAATGGTAACGTATTAGCACATTTAAAAGAGAATTTAATGTCAGTCCTTTGTTCGGTATTCATGTCTCCATCGATGCAGCAAACACGTTATCACATACGGCGTAATAATTCACCTCCCAAACATTCGAATGCATTGCATATTTGACAGAAGCTCAGTGAAAAGTGTACTTTTTCAATTAACGCAATCATCGACAGCCGATCACCTCGATTTTAAACCATATAAAGCATCTTATAAATGAATTTTATTTTTGTGTGATTATCCGTGAGATGCCACCATTTAGAGTCGCGAACATTTCAGAAATTAATTTAAAAGAGCACGTAAATATGGTATATTCAAAGTACTTTACTACTTTTTGCACAATATATGCCACATTCTGCCACATATGATTAAATTTATGATGTGATAACATAACTTTGTTAAGACTTTTCCGGCTTCGTGTTCGTTGTTGTTGTGGGTACAGGAAAATTTAGTCCGACTCGAATATAAAAATTTCTCTTCTTGGTAATTGAGACGATTTCATAGGTAAATAGAAGGGATATTTCATAATTATTAAACAATTAAAGTACAAGTATTTTTATCGGTTTGGTCTTGACGGCAAAATGTATAGCATCCTCGAAAGCGTATTTCTACGCCCTTTTAAATTTAATATACTTTTCGTTACGGGTACACAAGGTATGAGGAAAGCAATCAAGAATGCTTTGACATACAAAAAACATTTCGTAGTTATGACTTATTTGGCGCAAAGGTTATGCGTTCATTAAAGGAATTGAGTAATAAATAATAAAGAAGAAAAAAAAAAGAAAATATATTTACTACTCGAAATGGAATTGCAATTTGTATAACTAAAGATTATCAGGACTTTTCTGTGTTTATTTATGCCTGCGAATCTGTGAGCGTACAATATTCCATTTTTTCAGCAATCGTGATTAATTAAATAAATATTTGCCTTCCTGTGTATCTATATATATGTAGTCATTGAACAAGTATTAAACATTTCGCTTTCTTCGGTAGATTTTACTGAAAAATATTGAATTATTAATAAATCAATTTTGATTTATATATGCTAAAGTTAATTCATTCAATCGATAACATACTTATGTTTCAGACAACCTCTAAGCGTATATCATTAGTTTTTATTCAATTAAAAATTTAATGTTTACGTATGCATTGCTTGTGAATGTGCGAAAATATACACGTATAAATATTTTTAAATTCCGCTTCGAGCAACTTTTGAATAGTCATCAAATTAAATTCGAAAACATCGAAGCTGTAGGGATATGCGCTATTGTGTATGTTGCATTAGATGTTATCGAAATTTATGCGTGATGGGTTGCAAGTCTTCTTTACGCCTGTTGAACGTAAAAAATGTGTTATTCTTCTTCTTGTTTGATTTGCACTATAAGTCTATATATTAAATTTTTAATAGGCAAGACTCCCTTTATATAAATTCTTTTACTTTTTCCTTTTTCGATCTCTCAGTAATGATGCTTAACTGGTAACAAAAATGGTTTGATCAACGCTTCATGAATACAAATAAATTTTAATAGAAAAAGACGTTATTCATGTAATAAATTTTAAAAGTAAGGTGTTACATGTGGAGTGGTCAAAAGAGTGGTCCGATTCCAACTATTTTGAATATGGTTCGCCCTTAGATCAAAACATGTGGGTTTAACAAATTTCATCAAAATATCTCAAAAATTTCGACCTGTAGGTTCAACACAAGAAAACTAAGCGGACATATGGACAGATAAGCTTAGTTGAATTTAAAGAATTAATCCTGAATCGATCGGTATAACAAAGGTGGGTCTGCATTAAATTCAAATTTGTCATTAATTTGCAATCTAGCAGCTCTAGTCATATCGAAATAGGAGGAGAAATGAAGACAGTATTTTCGAAGTGGGACATTTTGCTATTAGTGAGAGCTGTTATTGAGACCCTTTTTATAACAGTATGCGGGTATCTGTAGGTTTGTATTTCTTAAAACCTCTAAGGAAGTCATTTAAAAATTCCCTTTCAATATGCTCTAACAGTTCATTTCTCTCAATGGTCGGGGTCTTAGTTTTCTTAGTTCTTAATTTAAAATTAAAAAATATTTTTTTTGCTTTTAAAAACTAGAAACATTTTTAATATTGCCGCAAGTAAAATAAAAGAAAAAGTATGTAAATGACATATTATACCATTTTAAGTGGGAAGATTACAGAACTTTTGGTGCTTAAAAGGAAGTTGGTAGTGAATTTCAGAAGCCTGTACTGTTGGATGAAGAATTCATGAATCCATGCTGTGCATATTGTCGGTGCGTTGATCTACTTCCTTGTCGACACACTATTGGATATAATATACCATTATAAATGGAACTAGAGTGGATAGCGGTCCCGTGAAATTGTGTAAGAACGGGTAACATGTACAAAATCTTGCTGAGATTAATAAGCACATTGATGCCACATATCATTTTATACGCAAAAAATGCCAAAGTGAATTTATAATTATATGAAGTCAGAAGTTGTGCATTGTGACGAATTCACGAAAATGTTAAACATTCGCAAGCATCGCGATTGCAATGCACATCAAAAAGGTGAAATTTTGTAATCCGTCAATCTAGACGTATCGATTTTATTTACTTTTCATAACTTCTTTCTTCTTCTATTATACGTTTGATCTACCTTGTGTGAAAGTGTTAAAATACATAATGAGATAGTGTAAATATTATATTTCAATATTCACTTAGTTCAATAAAAGTTGAATTTCTATAAAAATTGTATGCGAATATTGCGTAAACACATAAGCAAAAACTAGTGTCATCAACAACAAATGTGTTAAAAATTTCCTTTTCGCTATAACAATATGTCCTTAACTTAAAATCAAGGGGTTCGATTACTAATAAAAGTTTGAGAATTTGAAATAAATAATTTAAAAAGCTTTTTAATAACTTTTATAACAAATAGACTTATCGTATGGAATATATGCTTATGTTATGTGTAAAAATTCAAAGCATATACACACATATCCCTTGTAACTGTTAATGCCGTTCTGGCTTTCGACAAACATTATTAGATATGATCAAATAACCCGGACAGAGAAGATATTAACATAAGTAAACTATCTGAATGCAAGCGTAGTTACGAATACATGAATGCAATTATTCTCCACTTATTTGAATAGAACAAAATAAAAAACACACTTGAAAGTTGAATTAAATAATGAGATATGAAAAATTTTTACTTAGCAATTTATTAATAATTGGGATAATTGTGCATTTTAGGTTTTCAGCAGATACGTGGGCTTGACTTAGAGTACGTTAAACATGATTGAATATTTAATTTCGTAATCAAGTTACAAAACCTCTACAATAACCAAAGTGTATTACGCATATGTAAATATGAACATTTGTAAACACTGCCATCACAAGCTTATCTCTATCTAATTAAAGTTAATTAGAACACATAAATGGAAGATTTACTACTACATTAATGAAGATTTTAAATTACTTTTTTTTAATATGAATTGTTATAACGTTTATGAAGGATTGTATTAAATAGATAAGAGACTGCATTCTAATAAACACAAAAGCTGATGGAACCAGAACTTTGTTGGTCAGCACTACTTTTTCCTTTTTGATTGGCTACTTTCACGTCCCTATTTTACCTCGAAACTTACTACAAGGAGACGCTTCTGAAGAAACTTTCCACAAATTGGTTTTTAGTGCTTAATGATGGCAACAAAGATTTCATCGTGACTTGCCATTAGTTACCACCACAGAAGCAAGACATATGCTGGACTGGACATATTGGATTGATTCAACATGCTAAAGATAAAACCATGCAACGGAGGCATATTCCAGTGTTGGACTAACCAAGCTCATGTGCAGTCTTTTTATAAGGTATAGATCGTTGAATTCCATCGATTAACGCTTAACAGCGTTATGGACCTCTAGGTCCATATCATCCCAGATCAAGAAATGAAATTACATTCTTCTGTTTATGTAAGCCAATGAAATGTCCAGTTGTGAATAAATACGTTTTTGAAGTTGCAATTTTGGTCAATTTTCATGATCAAAAATCGCTTAGTAATAGTATCTGGGCATTATACATAAATGTGAAAATTTGGATTGCATGGGGCAATTTTTTGAGCTCCTTGCCACATAACCGTTCCCGCGGAAACTAAATCTTTATATGGTAATCAGTAAAAACAGGGGTTCGCCCATTTTGGTAATAACAGACCAGAAGTTACACCATATTTTCATGCAAAGGCAACCTTTTTCATGACAGGCCACATTCTGAAGTTCTGGCAACAAAGTTTCAACGAATTTATCTCCATAATCAGAAAAAATTGCAATATGTTTGCAAAATCTTGATTTGTTATGCAAACTCATTAGCCCAAATTGGAAATTGCCGAGAACATCAGATGACGTGATCCAATTTTAGCAAACTTGTTGTACTTTCCAAAAATTTTATTATTTTTTAATTTCCGCCATAAAAAATTAGAAACAAGGCTTTCGCTCCATATAAGCGCTTACAATTCTTGAGGAATTTTATATGGAATGGGGTCGGAAAAAGGTTTCAAATTTGGTCCACTTCAAAATTATGCCAAATTGCTATTACGAACAAATTTTCATTCATAAAACATTAACAATTAGGCCTTTTTGGCATATAAGAGTTTCCATTTGCTGAGAATCCTAATTTTCAATATTTTATAATGAAACTTTGTTCTCGGTAAACCAAACGTAGGAAATTTGGATCACATCGATGCAGCTTTTAGACCACACGATGCAAGGGTACCGCCACTAACTAACTGATAACTTATAGCGTATTATGACTGAAGTGACAGGGAAATAACAAAGTCTTTAACAAGCAAACTGAGTTTGTTAAATTTGGACCCCGTTGACGTGTGAAGGCTTTCATGAATTGTGCGCCTTTACATCAAAATAATGTATAATTTTCGGTGTATTCCTTCTTAAGCAAAATGGTGGGGTTATTGTTTAAAATTTAATATTATGAAATTAAGTGATCATCAGGTGAACAAGTTTTTAAATCAGACTCGAGAAGATTTGGTTAGGTTTCCGAGAAAAGTCTTAAAATTGTCTGCTTACGTCAGGATGTATGGGTTAATTTGATCTTGGACAGGAGATTTTTGCGGATCCCCAAACGATTGCTTTAAAGTATACCCGACATAATAGGAAATTCACTAGAACGGAAGCCATATACATAAAGAATTCCTTATGTACATGTGAGCTTAATTAGTTCACAGGGAAAAAAACCAGGCGCACTGCATTTTAAAAATGAATGGCCTGTGGTTCACTTGTTTGCAGATCTTATTAAAAATAATTTATTTGACATTTGTTCACTGAGCGGCTGGTTGATCTAACTTGATGAAATGTAGAGCATGTATGGCACTCACTTAGTGGTGCTCACATAACGCTCTACAAGCTACTTGTTTTCACTTTTATCAGAAGGAATCAAAGTGGTTAAATATTCTTGTTAAAATATCGTGGAGGTATCAATACGACGTGCGCCAAGCAACTGTTTTGACCTTAGACGTACTTTACTTTCGGAAAGGACCAAATTTGAAGTCGCGATAGATTTTTGAAATACTTACCAACGGTATTAGAATTGCGTTGGAAGAATTTTGCGTAACATTTCGAAACCTTACGACCAGCGGGAGGGTTTGAATCATTAAAGGACATTGAAGAAGGAATCACACTGCTTTTAAGATTTTGTTTTGCGAACATATCTACAGTAAATTTGTTGATTGCGGTGATTAAATTTATGTATGCACCGGTTTTGGGTACGTTTGCCAATGTAAAGTCCAACAATTTGTTTCTGACTTTTGAAGTTTGATTGCATTGAAAACTGCTCAATTGAGGACGAAATTCATTTAGTGATTGACAAACACACGCGCTCTATCCAATGACGAAGTGCGAACGATGAACTTAGAATCGGCGTTCAGGCTTTAAAAAAATATGTAACAAATTGAAAATCCTAAGAACTGTGATAATATATGTGGGTTTTAGCGACGTAACCAATATCGCACATCAATACAATATGTGTCACGTAGAAAACAATATCCAGGTAGGGAGAATGGTATGAGCAGTTTAAAAACATATTTTTATGACCAATGTGTGACAAAATAACTTTTAAGTAAAATAAAATTTATTTATTCAGGCTAACTTTTCAAAGTACCAATATATAATATTTTGCGGGTTCATCTAAAAGGCCAGCGCAAAAAATGCCAACCTGTTCTACGAATCTCTACGAAAGTACTTTGGAGCTTATAAGTGTAAATTTGATGTAGATTAGATCCGAGATTTCCTAACTTGTTTATAGCTCTATGTTTTCGACTCAATTCTTTTAATATATTCCAGCATATCGTCCTCGTGATAGCCTTTCAGAGTAACAAACCACTAAGTGTTCGTTTTGGGAAAATAGACGTATTTTATATGAATTTTTGGATTTCTAGTGCGATTTTAATTGCAACGGTGATTGGAGGAAAATAAAGAACCCTTTGCAATTTCACATCACGAACAAAGTCGAAGCAAAAATGATAGCTTTAAAACGCAGAAAGCAGCACATTAGGAGGATGAAAAAGTATCGTAAAAAGTAAACCATTTCAGTAAAATTATACTGATAGCAGTTCTTGTCTTTTCCTACTTACCTTTTCCATGCGTGTATAACTACGACTGCTTTTTCTAGGATATGTACGAACGAGCAAGTGCCCTTGTTTTAATCGTTCCATAATAATACGAGCTGTAGGGCACCGGTATCTTGTTACTTACAAGAAAAAAAAATTTATTAATATGTGACCAATATAGCTCCTGTTTCCATTTCAATGAGAACGTCTAGTTTTAATTGCTAAACAATGTTGGAAGGCCACCTATTTCATTACAGGTTTATACAAATATGCGTACAATGTAACACAAATGCACACTTTTCTTTGGTTACAAGTTGTGCGTGTATATACGACTATCCATTTCATGGCGCGGATTTGACAATCCTGTTTGAGTAACTTATGTAAAACTGAACTGTAAGTTTTACAATATACATTGTTTAACAACAGTGTAATTAAAATATTCCAACGAATTTCACCGCCATAGTTAATAATAATAATATAGTTAGCTGATTCATCGTATCCTCAAGACAGAACACAGGGCAATACTACAGCAGTAGAATTTTAGTAAGTCATAAATTAAGCTGCCATTAAGGCTTCTTGTGGTAGATCAGTTATCGTTTCGGTTAATTGGCTTAATAAATAATAAATAACATAATTTGCATAAAAATAATTTTTTTTTTTTCTTTTGATTAATTGGTGTCCGAGTAGTAAAAGGTCAAAACCCACATATTTTGTTTTGTGCAACAAAATTGTCAAACCCTAAGAACGCTAAGTCTACAAAATTTGTGGACAAAAACTAAAATAAGAAGAAGATCATAAAAGAAATTTTGAGAAAGCATATATAAATCAAGATCAGTGAGCGAAATTAAGAAAAATTACTGAATGAGAAGGAAAAAATTGATGCAGAGGAAAAACAACTCTAATAATAGTAATAATAATAAAAATTTTAATAATAATAGGAATAATTATTTATTATTAAAAATAAACAACGAAGCGTCAATAGAAAATTATAAAACCCCAGCGGTGAGCTGAGAAATGCAGAAACTCATAATAACAATAATAATGATAATGATAATAATATTATTAATAACAATAATGATAATAAGATGCCTTACCGTGCGTAATGCGCGTGACAGTGGCTTTATAAAACCTGGAGTCTGAAATTTATGACATACTAACGTAACCTAACTTATTCTCATTTACTTCTTAAATTTATTAGACTTATAAAGTATTTTGATATATATATATATACTAGGTCAAACGTTCCGATGTGCCCAATATGTAAAAAAAAAATCACTAAAAATGTCAGCAGGAATAACTACCCCTACATCGGCCTTGAAGGTTTGGAAAAACAAGAAATAAAAGCCCTCATTTCAGATATATAAATCAAACTTTAGCAGAATCAGAGGCAACGCATGAATGTCTTGAGCAACCCTTAGGTAGACAATCGGATTCGTTAGACGAACTAGCTAAAGGACCGAACGTAGCGAAATCGATACGTAGATTCTCCGGAAAGCCAGAAGAATTTGGTCCGTGGAGAAACTCTATAGACATTGAAGAAGATCTTCAAAAGTATGCACCAAGCAAGAAATGCCGTTTACATCTCAATTTTTTTGGATAAACTACTCCTCATTAACGTAATTTCGCCATTTTAGACTAACGTACGAAACCTACATCAAACCATCCTTAGTCCACAATCAAAACGAAACGAAGAAATTCTCTTTGCTAAGACCAGAGCAGAAAACGTAAAAGTAGCCCAACATAAATTCATGACATTTGGCGACATTATCACCATCATACAATTTTATTTTCTTCCTGGACTAAAATTACGAAACGATGCCTTAATGAAATTTTCAGTAGAAATAACCCACACTGCAGACAATTATTTCTCTATAAAGTTAATAAGAAAATTTCCACAGAAGAATTCAAATTAGAAAACATAAATGGCCTAAATATACAAACTGAACACTTGACGAGCTACCAAAGGGAGTAAATGAAAGACCCATGGAAATGTTCGTCTTGAACCGGATGAGAAATTGTCTATACAGTTTCTATAGGGATAATACGTACGACTAACGACAACGGCAGTGAGAGAGCTAGCAGGAAATGCTAGATGATGGAATCGTAAGGAAATCCTGCTCAGCATATGTTGCACCGACGTAGGTAGTTTTAAGAAAGAGGGTAAAAAAGCATAGAATTCTTGTGAATTCCAGGAAATTAGATCCAGTCAGTATATCCGACAGATACCTTATATCAACGACGAGTAAAGCCGAAATGTCCTATATCGATCATATAAGCAGAGTGCTTCAAACCTTAGAAAAAGCCCACAAGAAAGTTTGACTAGATAAATTAGTGTTATTTAAGAAGCAAATTAATCTTTTAATGTTCATAGTTCCGGAGAATGGAGTTAAAACTAACCCGAAGAAAATGTCAGAAATTATTAAGTTCTCGTAAAGAACGCTTTAAGCTCAAGTGACATAATTCTCTCTCATCCAAATTATGAAGAAAGAATTCCACTCAACAGCCGAGACTTCAAAGTAATAAACACATATCCTTTATATCACGGATCCGAAAGAAACCAGAAGAGAACTACGCAACTAACGAAAAGAATATGTTAGCAATAACTATCTCTTATCTCTCCGTAACATTTCTCTGTAACTAGAAAACCAGAAAACTTTACTAATAATGTTGAAGATAATGTTTCCTGGCTATCACCGTCAATTACAATAACGATAAATTAACTAATATTTTAAACAAATATTTGAATGCATTAATGGCATAAAAACAGACGAATTTATAAGAGAAATTCAGCCCTTACGTGTCGACCACTATACAAACTACAAGTGCCGTTTCAACCAACTAATTACAACGTTTCGGAAACGAACTAAGGGAACATAAGAGAACATCCTAAACTCAATATACAAATTCCCAAAACAGGCGCATGTCAATAATTGAAGAAAGATCCGCAACGACACCTTTCAGAATACTACAGTTCTCCTGCGAAGTGTCCGAGAACGTCATGGGCAACGAACTATCTCCAAACTCTACCTCCACATTGCTCATGCTCAAGGGTAAACTAAAAGTAAACGTCTGTATAAACTAAGCTTATAGAAGCGAAGCAAATATGCGGATTGATCGCTCCCGATTAACGTTAAGCGAAATAATAAGATGCCTGAAAGAAAATGGTGTATCTGGGAATATCGACGAATTTATTCGACGATTATAAAGAAACAGCAGAATTTTGAAAGAATAATCGAATTCTGAAGAAGACATGCAGAAATCAGTAGAAGATCCAACCCATAAAGTTTACAGTAAAAGCAAGTGAAAGAAATGAAAGTATCACAACAAAAAAAGGGTAAGATATAAGAATATTCATATCAGGCCAAATAGTGTACATAAAAATAAACAAAAGTTCTAGAACAAAATTAGGCAGTAGATTTAAAAGAGAGATAATTAAAGAGGACAGAATTCTACCGTCGTAATCGAAGGGTCTCGTATTATCCACACGAAACTGACTATTTTAATTTATAGGTTAATTTTCAACCGCGCAATAACGGGCTTCATTATTTTGGACCATGTGAATTCATCGTATGGAATTGGGTATGGCGAGAGTTATCCACAGCATCGACAACAATTCGAGGCTTTTCCAGGTAAAATAGAGCTTACACATAATGCCAACGAAAAGTTTAATCAACCCTCTCGTCCATAAAGCAATAAATATTAGACATAAAATCTCTCACAGAACGCGTTAAGGCAAACGTGCCAAAATGATCCTTAGACTTTACTAGTTGGAACAGCCAGTTCCAATAAAAAATATTCTAGAAAACAAAAACAGACGAATGCTAATAAATGAGCTAACAAGCAAATAGATATGTGACATTCAAACATCGTGAATGCATTACTATGCATTCAGTCTGAATGTGTAATGGATTTATTGGCTAGAAAAATAGATAAGGAAATCCAGCCATCAGAGAACGAATTAAGAAATGTAAATTACGCAATTCAGTGCACTAAAGCGAGTATTTTAAGCGCCTTCGTTTTATCAAGAAACGAAATAGCGAAAATAAATAGTGCACCATCACGATTTCACTTGCTAGCCTTTAATGTTGAGGAACTACTAATAAAGTAACAAACAATACGGAAATTGTATACATTATAAGTAACGAGAACTGCAAACGCATCCTAGCAAAACCAGCCATAAGTAATAACATTTTCGATAAAATAGAATGCTCAAACCTGCTGAATTGCCAGACAACACTTTTCAGCATAAAGAAAAAATGTAGTAGCTTAGGTGGCACAATGATTTACGGAAAAGGATAAGATACAAGGTACAAGAAACTAGAACACAAATAGGGTAAAATTAAGGCACAACTGAAGTTGAGATTGACAAAATCTCTCTTAATGGTGCATGCGTCGTCACCATGGATTAATTAGCTAAATAAATAATAAATAAAATAATTTGAATGAATATAAAATTATATATATATTTTTTAAAATCCTTAGTACGCACGGATGTTCAATTTATATATGCTTTATTAGGTTAAGACTTTTCCAATTGCTGGTGTTTTAAATGGATCGTTTACTTGTCCACGGGGTTTAATTTAAGCTGTCATTAGAAAGCCGAGGTCAAAGACAAGAATTTTCGCTAATAAGCGCTTACGAGGCAAGTTTTCGGGAGCATACCATTCTACCTTACAGCCACATCTAATTAAAAAGCTAAGTTTAACCAACAGTTATTGGCCGGCGATTATGAAAAAAAACCTAATTTTCAGTTTTCAAATCATAAACTAAGTAAGTTTATTAGCTTTTCCGCTGTTGCGGAAAAGTTGCAGTGTGCAAAACCGTATACGAATCTTGCCCAGTCTTAATTTACACCATTTGAAGCTCAAAGTCTTTCTTACGAAGAGAGTCAACTAAATTCACCTTCTTTTCGTTGCACGCACGGATTTAGGGAGGATGTCATAGACAACACCAATCTATTTCATTCTTTTTAAAGAAGTCTGAATTAAATTCGGAATATCAAATCGTGGACATTGCGCTCAAGGTGTGATGAATACTATCCACTTTTTCGTATAAACATAGATGAAAAGACAATTTTAATTATTTCTTTTCATACTCTGTATCACTCGTGATACAAGCGCATATTAAGTTTGTGTGAATGTATGCAATACTTAGATGGACTTAAAATAGATCCAAATTTCAAACTTTGCAATTTTTTCGATTTTTCCAAGCTTAGTAGTCACAGAAGGAGCGTTCATCGAACATGTAAGGAAAAATCGGAAAAAGTATAGAAAGTGCAAAGCATTTTCTTAATTGCAAACGTGTCAGGTTATCGTTCGACACAATTTTGTGAAATTAACTTTCAGATTGCACAATGTGGCAACATCCATCCACTATCAGTGAGTTGGGAAATATTGCATTGCTGACTCTTCTGATTGAAAGCTACTTCATTGCCTTTATGAGCAAAGGCTTGATTGACTGACGTCACTCGTAGCATACGTAAATAGATTCAAAATTCTAATTGTTTAAATGGGAAAAGTGGCGGTTCAAGCAACTAAGCAATGGTTTGCGTAAAATATTTTGTAATATCTTTTTTAAGTAAATCCACAATTTTGTTTAGCAAATTGTCGCCTTTCACATGCACATATCCATCATGGAAATAAAAAGGTTGCAACGTTTCCTCCTTCAATTTACGGACAAGTTTTGCGAATTGCAGTATTTTAGATTCTTTCATTTTCTTATTTGAAAAACTCAGATTATTGTCTTCATCCGAATATTTTTGTGCGAATATTTTGTAAATTAATGTTGAGTTCTTTTATTGAAAATGCATATTAATTTTGATTTTAATTTTTCAATTTATTGTTCAATGTTTTTCCTCCGATCAAATCTCTTTATATACCAAAGAGTTATAAATGTTTTTATTTATTAACATGTTTTTTTCTACGTTGAGTCTGAAAATGAAGACAAAAAGTTTCCGTAAACACATAAATTTTATATCCACAAGCATATATATATATGTATAATAAATATAATTCTTTTGTTTTCATTTAATTTGTTTAGAGAAGAGGCGCAGTTTGCGCTTTTACTATAATAACAAAAGATCGGTATAAAGTATAGCAATGCATTAAGTAATGCATACTACCGTGCATCGGTTAAGCCGCTTATGCCAACCAAATAAGAGTGATGATGTGCTGTAAATCGTTTGCCTTAATTCATATAACCTTGGGCGACCATTATAAAATATTTTTCAATATGATAAATTGTTCCTGTTTGTTGCGGTAACTCTCTTCCCAAGAAACACGTTTTACAATACTATACAAGCTGCTCTGAACGTATATATACACAGCCATACATAAGTGCACGTGGTTTGCATTTTGCAGGAGCATTACTTACTTTGTGCACAAACAATTCTGTACAAATACAAACACGATTTCTTCCACTCCTCTGTATTATGATTTATGGTTTTTAATTTTAAATAAACAATATACACGCGAATATCGAATGGGATGGAAGAAATATTGCATCTAAAACTTTCTGATTGTGCCATATTTGAAGAGAATTAAGAATGAATCAAGGGATTTACTGAGACAGGCCGTTTTAAAAGGATGAAAATGTTTACGATCGTCCTTGGATGCATCCTTAAATAAATGAATAGCATTGAGTAAGAAATAGTTGCGTAATGTAAAGTGAAATGAATTGCCTTAAATAACGTTATGAAGATAATAATATTTATTTATTTATTTATTATTTTTCAATGTTACTTACAAAGAAAATCAACTAAAATAAATTAACAGTCGAATTCGGTTAATTCTTTGAAGTAAATCTTATACTAATTATTATTAAACACAAGTATAAAGTAAAAGAAAAAAATTAAATAATAATTCATGTATAAATAAGTAAGAGAGAAGGAAAATAAGCATGTACACAGTTAGTTCAGAGGCACACCCATAACTGGTGCAAATCCACGTTGCGAATAAATCCCGAAACCATTGCAAACATGCAAAAGCTTGGCAACAGTAAACGATAACAGTAAACAACAGCTGTTAATTCTCTCGCATTAAGCAAAGTCGTTTTGAGAGACTTTGAAGAATCCGATATTGAGATTAAGTCATAGACATCATTTAGATACCTGCAAACAACTCTGAACGGGTTAAACTGCTCATACTAATATTTAAATTTAGAACAGCAAAGGTTGTATTTGCCTTAGGATGCACACATTTTGCGGTACCATTGCGGTACATTTTGCGGTATGATGATGACTTTTTTCGTACCGACCAGCCGAGTCCGAATTCTATCAATTGCCTCTTCCGGCAGCAGATATCATTTATCGTCCTGCTTGTTCTACCTCTGAGCAAATAAACATAAATCATTCCATTTGCCTATTAGAAATCTTTTTATTTATTTGTCATCATATTTGTTAACGCGCAGAAGATTATGTTATAACCGAAAAGTTGGGAATTACCATCATTGGATTTACTGTTTTTGACATTGAAGAAAATCGATCGTCATTTTCAATGTTAGATTGCTGACTGTTGCTAACGAGTAACTTATAACTAGTTGTAGATTAACGGTGCTCGTTAGCATGTAAATTTTTTCGATATTGATCCTAAATGTCATATTATCCCTTGACCACAAAATTGCTATCTGTTGTAAAACTAGCTAATTTTGGATATGATAAAAATTTTAAAATTTTGTGAAAACAAATAAAGGTTAGTCGTATTCAATATTTTTGGAAGAGCAAAAAATCAGAAAGATACTAAAAGAGACGATTTAGTCAAATGAGAGAAGAAAAATTAAAAATTTATAGGCAAATAAAATATTCGGGAATGCATTAAGAAAGAAGAATATAAAATTTTAGAACACACACAATGAAATATTAATTTGAGTTTGTTAAACTTTGTTTGTAGTGAGAGTCTTCTGGAAGACTTCGAACTGGATCTAACTTATTCTGTATAGTAGCGGCCATTGTCATGTGTGGAACTTTATATATATTATCACATCAGATGTCGTGTAAAGCAGGCCAAAAGTTTATAAATTTGGTCTTTTATGATTAATATATATATTGATAGTTTATTATTATTATTATTATTTTAATTTTAGACTAATGAATTGAATTCTTAGACTAAAAAAAGAGACATTGATAGTTTAATTTTAATAAATTTATTTGGTTTTTCTTGTGCTTATTCGACCGTTTCTTTTAATTTTTCTTCTTTGCATTTCTTTCTATTCGTTCTGCTATTTATATATCGCTGATATGAGGAGTCGTCTAATATGCAACGAATAAAATATCTGTTACGATTCGAAACCAATCGAAAGTCATCCAATGACATAACGATACTTTCCTAATTATGCTCTCACGCTTATGTGCTGGTCCTTAGTTTTCCTATGTCGGTGAGCTGCGTATAGAATAAAACTGTATTGAAAATGTCGATTTCCTGCGAAAAAAATGCATTTTTGGCAAGTTGAAATTGGTGGACGAATATGATGAGAACAATTATCTACACACGACGATTTCGCGCAAAGATGTACGGCGGACATAGGACAACACATGTTTTTCCTAACGTCAGTGACAGAGAATTTTCTGTTGAACTAATTGGGTCTTGAATAATAATAATGTAATAAAAACATCTTTGAATAGCGTTTGCCTGCCAAGGAATTCAACCGCAAAATCATAAAACCCGATTAAATTGAAATATTGACGATACTTATCGAATTATACACGAAATTAATTAAATATTTAAATGATAAGTCAATTCAACTTTGCGCCTACCAAAATAAAAATATTCATCATTCTAGCCACGCCTCCTAACAACGACGGGTTTAACCTCTGCATTGACAAATAGCGGCTTAAGTTGCGCAATATATCCAAAGAATCGTTAACGATCCAGTGCAAATGTTTTGCGTAGATATTGAACCCAGCGTGGATAACGGAAAAGTTTACGTCGTGAAGTGTGAAGGTTACCCTAAATCATAACGGTATCGAAATTTGGCATACACAAAAGTCCGTTGTACAAAACAAATGAAATTTACCAAATGTAGCTTCGACAATTTAAGGAGACGCTGCACTAAAAGCAGATACTCCCCCAAAATGTGCTAATTTTTTGCAAACTCGGTTGTCTAACCTGAAGTTGGGAATTTTTCTATTGCCAGGGTATGCTTCAACGCCTATTCCGGACGTCTTTACTTTCGACATTTGTATTATTAGTTTCGATAAATATATAGAGGATGTGTTCTCTTTCTCTCATTGATATCTTGGCGAGAATTTGATTGGCCAATCATTTAACTGATCACGTTCGAAGTATATGAGATGGAATGTGTCAGCTGATTTATTTAGAATGTGATATTTCCATCCCACGTCATTTCAATCTCCACTTACAATCTACAGCTATAACAAATACGTAAAACAGTAAATAATAAAGTAATAACTGTAATATGAGGTTTTAGCTTAGCAATCTTGTTTCATTTCTTTTTGTTTAAAAAAAGAATGCAATCATGCATTGATGGAAGAAAAAGTTTAATAGTGGGGAATGTTTTTGACGCTATTTTTGTCGGTTTTTAGTTGGTCGTGAGATTCGGTACGGGAGAGGAGGACCGCGATTGACAAAAAGGGGGTTTGGTGGATATTTGCGACGGATAATAGAAAAAGGAAATTTTGGGTTAAGAATAAAGAAAGAAAAAGTTTTAGTTGAAAGCAAAGAAAATTGAAACTTTCGTGGTTTTGATATCTGTGAGGAAGAGAAAGTAATTAACTTAAAAATAGAAAAGAACCAAAAAAAAAAAGAAGAAAAATACAATAGCGCAGAGCAGCAGATGCAGTGAGTGTTAATTTGCTGACAACTCTCGAAGAAAAGCCTATGAATATACATTAGAGATAATTGAAAGTTACGTTAAATGCAAACAACGCCTAACAAAATTAAAAGATTATTGAAAAATGATAACTAAAGTGAAGAATTTAAACAAATTGTAATAAGGCTACTGAGAATTGAGAAAAGAAACAAAAATGCTGAGTATGTCTACGGTCAATAAACGGTCGTGATTATAAGATTAGCGAATGATTACAGTACCTAAGGGCAATCACCATTTTCTTTGGCGTTGACGTTGTGTTGAACATAAATTTTATAAAATTAAAATCATTTAGAACATAATTGATTTGTGACATAAGCAAACAAACAAGATGAGCAATCGATTGATACTAAAACTCTATTTATTGCTCTCTCATAAAAAATTCGACGTATAATTTTTTTTGTTTTTCGGTATTCAGTGAAGAAAAAGCTATCGAAAGAAAAGCTATTTGAAAGAAAAAGTGACTTGAGATTTGGTCTACACTGAAAAATAAATATAATTTGAAAGCTGCACTTAACGTCTCATATTTCCACCGATTGTGAGTTTTACTTAAGTACGCTTCAGTCATTGTTTATAGTTGCGTGCTAGTTAAATGACTCGAACAATATATTTTTTTTTCTGCGTCATAATGCGATGATGTGATGATAAGAAAGAAGGAAACAAATTTTTGTTAATAATTTATTCGTAAACAAACATGTACGAATTCAATTTATGTAAGGAAATAAAAAAATAAAACATAAATAGGCTAATTGCTGATATTGAGAAAGATGTAAAAAGACAATGCTAATCATAAAAACTCCGCAGCTATTTCATGCCGCATTATAGTCAGCTGATATTCGTATTCCTGTTTGAGCAAAATTTTTGTATTTCTGACTCCTCTTCGGTAGAACAAACCCTTTAATCCGCTCATTGCAACAGCTCTTTATACTTACAAAGAAGGTTTACTGCGCGTTATGTGTCCCGTCGCACACTTTCCAATTAACCGAATACTTATTCCTTTTTTGGACGTCGTGGTGTACATAAATAATACTTATAATAGATTAGATGTATATGTAAACGTTAGCTCTGGTTTTAGGATATTCCGTCCCGGACGTTGAAATCAACTATGCTTAGTTGCTTGTAAGTACACTGCAAGAGCGGAATATTTATATAATTAGTTGTCTACCGCTAGTCATGTCTTTAAAGACGAGACTTGCCGTATAAACAAATCTATATGAGCCTAACTCCATTGGACAGACAGCAAACGCAATAATATATATAAAAAATTCTTTTCTCATAAATTATTCTCTGTTTGCCTATTAACTAGTAAAGGATTTTTGTCTTTATACATTTGGGAATCATCAATCACAAAAACATGTTTAAATAATTACAATTTCCGCTGGGTTTATCTTTATTATATTGAAGATTCAATTAAAATGTTTTAATAATTTGTTATGAGATATTTTTAATGAGTAATTATTTATGAGCTTTTATAACTGAACTAATACATATGTGCGTATTTGCATAACCAAGTGCATAAGGGGTGTGAAAAATGGAAAAAATAACAATTCTTTTCAATCTTAATGTCTACAATGAAACAATTAATGTATTAGAGGTAATTACTTACCATCAATGCCTTATAGAAGTTTGAATGCTCTAAATGCTTTTTAATGAAAAGATTGTTTTTGTGTTGTGTACACGATATACCAAATTTTGCATGTACCAAAAAAAACATTTTTATGTATGAAACGTATATATTAATATTATATATATATATATATATATATATATATGCTGTGTATACACGTACATGTATATTTATGTAAATGCACCCACATATACAATTTTGCAAATTGTGTTAATCTGAAATTTTTTAAGTGATTTTTTTTTAGTTATATCGTGCGAGACACAATTGATGCGATAGTAGACGCGTGTAATTACATTATGCTTAACTTAATAGAAATAAAAATATACGCCTAACACATATTCCATGGTGTATGCATGGTGTTACTGCCTCATTTATTTATATAAAAATTACAGCAATACGCGCACACTAAAGAACCAGAATAAAAGCATTTTGCACGGCATGAGAAGAAAAGTATCAGAACTTCTTGCTTAAAGACATTTTTAGGTAGACAGCCATATGATTTCCCAAACACGTGAGCATCGTACACTACTGCTATTACTACTAATAATAAAAATTTGAAAGAAATTAAATTTGGTTTATACCGTATCTTCCGCTAGTTAATGCTTTCTTTGCTTTATTTTATATCTACGATAAGGATAGGGACGTTTAGCATAGGTTTGTACCGCAAAATGTATACGTTCTTGAATAGCGGGAAAAGCGGGGTCAATTTACATCGCCTATTCGCCCGTCTACCAGTGTGTGTGCCAATCATTTAGCCTATTAAGACTCGATTTCGATTAGGGAGGAAACTTGATCTCAAATTTTCTCTTATCAGTGCCCGTAATAAGCTTAGTTAGTTAGCTGCAAGAGAATTTGTTGCTGCGGATGGATCAAATTGTCGCAATGAAATAAGGAAATATATGCCAAATTTGAGGTGGGTCCACGAACGTCAATCTAAAATCTTTCGTTTTACGTAAGCGCAAGGTAGACATTTTCTGGGGATGCATGTTGGATGTACGTTTATGTTTGGTACAAAGGAAGGGAAAAACGATTAACAATTTCAGTTATTATTTGTATATTCTACGGACTTTCATTTTCTTTCACATAACATTATAAATAAATTTCAATTCTTTCTTCATTTCATTATCACATCTTTTTAATAATTTAAGCCAATTCAAGGTTACGGTCGATTACAAGCAGTTATGTTCGCTGGTTTATCGCCGAAAATGTAGATCGGTGAGGATTTTATTCTCTTGATTTCATAGCGCCATGCTTTCTCTGCTATCTGATGATTTGGGCAAAAACCGGTCATAATTTTTTTCACTTGTATTGGCCCGAAGATTGAATTTGTCGTCTTGTCGCGATCTCATCCAAAGTTAGCTGAGTTCGATTTCGAATGAGATACAAACCCCCTCCCCCCCTGTCTTGGTCACTCTCTACGCTACAAAAGACTGTAATGTAGAATGGTACACGCAAACTAGATGATATAACAATTTCGTTAGAATTTCGGTAGAAAATTTCTACCGAAATTGTTATATATAAGTGCGGGACCAAAACGAGAGACGATTTCGATTTACAGTTTTCTAATTTACAGGCAAATGTTTTAGAGGATGTGGTCCCATAAATAAATGAATTTAACTGCAAACTTTTATCCCGGAATTTTTCAGCTCATTTGCTGAGCACACATCAATCAATATAGGAACAACGTTTAATTTATTGTAATTTGTCCATGTTCTATTCAATGAAATCGATTAGTTTTCGATTTGCGTGATTGAAAAGTATAAATGGGAATGCACCCGCAAGCCTACAATGATGTATATGCATGCAAATACGTTCGAATCTGTGTAGATATGTAAATAATTTATGGCTACAGACCAAACCATTGAAGAGTAATATATTCGCATTAATACAACACACATTAGATGTGCAATTTCTTCCACAATTAAAATTTCAAACATTTATTTATCGATTAAATGTCTAAATGGAATCTTCTGAATTCACATATATTATCATATACGAATACTATATATTTGACCACACACACGCACAAACGTACGTATACACATCATATAGTTTATCGCTAAGTTACGGTAAGTGTGCTTCAACAATTAATAAATAAACGATCGGATAATACACTGATGTGTTCCCAATTATGTATGAAGCAAAAGACAATTCAACCTGAAGGATAAACTAAGGAAATACAACAAATTTTATCGGTATCAGAGTTATTGCTCATCCACCTGCTATGACAAGTATTTACGTACTAGCTTGCTGATTAAAATATTTTATTGTTATCGTATAGAAGTGCCGGTGAGTATATGCTGCAAGATTGCTGGGAAGATATTTAATTTTTGTATGCAATTTATTATTGCTTGCATGTGTTGACAACAGAAAGTCCATAAATTGTATTTTAAGACACTATAGTTTATAAGATGCAATTGTGCGTTATATAAAGGGTATGTGCAAAAGAAAACCAATCACCTATATCGATAAGAGGACAGAAAAAGAAACTAGAAATATCTGTATTGAGTTCAGTCGCTGTTTTCTTACTAAAATTTTTATATGCACGAACGAAGAATGAGTTATAGACTCCACTTTAAACTCTTAGATATACGTGACAAACACCTTATAAAGACGTTAAATATTTAAACAAGTGTATGTGTCTGAATCGTTATCTATCTGTTCGACTGCTGTTTATTCTTGAAATTATCCCCTTGATAATAATGGGGTATTGTATTGAGCACTGAAAATTAGCATGTATATTTTAGTTAATGTCCACAGATTGATTTGGAAAATAGACACGATACGTTCGCAATTCGCACGTAACTATATATTTTGTAATCTCCAGGAGATCTTCATTTATGGTCATCTTTTTATCTATCTAATAGTTTTTATATTATTCAGCAATGAGTACAAATTGTGGTTGCTATTAAACTGCTTGTAGTTGCTCCCATACCCCATGTTATTATTAATTTTATTATCGCTGTAGACTTTTAATTTGTGTTTGCCGACAAAACATCGTTTTCACCATCCCTCAGATCTTAGCCTCCCGGGTGTTTTGCTTGTTGCTTCCTTTTACTTTAGCTGTTTTAATCTTAAAAACACAATTGCCCATGCCACCAGACTAACAATAATTTAATAACTAATAGTAAAATAATATTTACAATATTTTAGTAAATAATACTTCGGGCGACGCAAAAACAATAACTTTCGCATGATTCCCTATTGGAAAGTGTTGATTGTCCCGCAAAGCGCTAATATCGCCATTAAGTTCGTTGTTAGAAAGATCAACTGCATACTGTACTACAATATTATATCCTGCAATATCATAATCACTACAAATACTTTTATTTGAATGTCTACTTACATTACCTTCTCCAATACAATCTTTTCGCCCAACACAGTACAAAACTTTGGTCACCTATTGTGTACCTTAAATCATCACTTCAGGAAAACAGCCGATCATCGCTGGCTTAGTAAGTATAAACTAAAAGACAAGTATGCATGTGTTGCACCATCAGTAGTAAAAATTTACACTGCTTTGTTAACCTCATATATGCTTTTGTCGATTTATGCTTATATCACACAGAATTTTGTTCGAAAATGGATATTTCTAGGAAAATATCTATTAATTTTCAAAAACAGTTGAAGTTGCTCAAGGGAGCAATCAGTCGATGGTTCCAAAAATTGGACTCTCGAAAGGCGGTTTGCAGGTCAGTCACCATCGGATGTCAGGCGTACGAAAAAGGCATTCAAAAGGATTGTGGCTCCAGATATTTGCAATAAAGATACTACCACGATCAAAATTCTATTCTATCAAAACAATTTCAAACAAAGGAAGCTTTTAATAAATTTAGTATTAAAAAAATTCGAGAAAACAAATGTGCCCCCGTACTCATCTTTTGACCTGGGTTATAATTGCTAGCATCCTTTTACTATTGGAAACGTCGTTACTTCTTAATCTTGGTTAGGTAAGTGTCAAAATTTTACTTGCACCATTACGGCTTATAGGGAAATATTAATATCTTATTATCAAATAACATCATTTCCTTCATGGTATTAGTTAAAAACAAAATTGTGTCATCCGACATTTAAAGAAACGCTATTTCCATTTTTAAATCTCGGCGCCCTACTTACAATAAAATATGTGTTTCCTTTTTTCTAGGTGGAATTTTTCTTTAAATAGTTCGCCCTAACAGAAACATCGTCACCACTTATTTTTCGTACTCTTGTGCATTATCGAACACCGATCGCAACGTCACTGCGTTCACTTCAGTATTAAGCCTTAATACTGAATTTTTACTTCTTATCAAACTATACATTATGTATTGTGAGGTAAAATGGGTCTCCTTAAGTGTGATACCTAATACTCTTTAAATTAACGTTGTAGGAATTAGTAACAGCTTTAATTTTAATTTTGATGGCAATCTTGTAAAAAATATTTAGAGAATGAGAAGAGTTGCTAGAGTCTGAGAGAAACGAAATAGAAAGGAATTAATATCTTTAAATAAAAAAATCGCGGCCGGCTTCGGAATGTTTTATTAAGTGAGTGATTATTGCGTCGTTTTTCTCGTCTAACAATAAATAACAACATCACAAGGTCTTACCACAGGATTGCGAATAGCGCACAAGCTTATGTGCAAAAATTAATCGGCTCTATAACTCGGCTCTTCAAATAAATGTCATCGTCTTAACCGGATACGACTTTGTACTCTGGCTATCATCGCGCCTTTATTATTTCTTTTATTCTTTGTATAGATATCGAAAATTATTTTCAAGACTCGTTTCAAATGAAGTAAATATTAATCTTCTGTAAGTGTTGCTGAGGCTTTTGCAGATTTGTTGATTGAATAACTAAATGATATTGATACATATAAGTTTGGTTGAAGCAACATTTGTAAAAGCTTGTCTGCCATCAATTAAAATCCATCTTCTCGTGTATGTATCTATCTCTGTAGCTTTTTTTTTTTGGTAATAACTTTCGCTTTTCCATATTCTCCATATATTTAAATCCCTCATTATTATCATGTATTTTAATATCTTAGCTGAAACATTGGTCTTTTACAAGAACTTTGAGTGCACAAAACTGTTTTAACGTAATATCTTTATTATGATTGAAAAACATAATGTCTTCAATATTCTAATTCACTGGGGTGTTATCTCTTGAATATACATTATTTTTCGCCGCATGGTCATGGTTAAGCTATCTGTGATTTGCCATAAAATTTTAGCATTGCAGAAGACAGTTCCTTTCACAACGCGATATGCACGTCATAACTTAACCAGTGTATTGATATACAATTACGTTACGATTTTTCTCCTCTGTATGTTAATACGTTGTTGTTAGGCAGCGAGTAAGCCAATGTTACTATAGTGATTTTACATAAGTGAAGGGATTTAAATGTATTGTAGGTGACTTAAAGTGTTAGTCGCAGTTTTTATAAAGTGACGAATTTTAATCGAAATTGTACGGCTTTGCATGAAAAAAGTGCCGAGTCAAAGCAAAAAAATTTAAACAAAACTGATTGCTTCAAATATTCTTGTGGACGAAGAATGAAAAAAATTGCGATACAATGCTATTGCCACAGTCGCCGTAGAAAATGACCCGAAAGAAAGAAAAGAAGAAAGAGGAATTAAAGATTATCTCGAAACTTTTAAATGTCATTCGCTTTATACCAATAAAAAAGGCAAAATGTAAACCATATTTCTCGACGGGGAGAATATAATGCACTGCTAAGACAATGATTCCGTTATAAAAATAAAGAAAATCAGAAACGAGCAAGAGAACTTGAGAAACATTTCTAAAAGTTTAAATGTGTATGAAGGAAAATAGTCCCAATATATTTTTAATAATAAATTTGGTACTGTATTATAATATTGGCTTTATTTGAAGGCAAAAAAAGGAAAAAATAGGAATAATTTAGAAATTTTGAATAATTGGAAGCGAGCAATAATGTGTACTGTTGCATACTTCGTCATTAAACTAGAAACAAGTAAGAACATTTTATTCGATCGTGACCGAATATTTTGCATCCATCACCGTGATCGTCTACAATGACGGGTGGCCGCGGTTGATTTTTTCTATTTTTGCACCAAAGGTATACGGTGCATGCATTATACTTCATGAGTGACAAGTAAAAAAGCAGGTAAAACCGAGACATTCACAGCCCTTTTTACGTACACATGTGGGTCTTGTACACGTGTTTTCTAAAAAGTTTAGACCGTTTTCAAATTCTTTTGCAAGATTAAAAGCGATATTTGCTTTTTTTGCGAACTGGGCAATGTTTACTACAGATACTACACAGTTGCGCAGGCGGATAGATGGACAAATGGAGAGACGGACATGCTTACGTGCGTTTCGAATTTGAAACTGATCAAGAATTTATATACTTTATGGGGTTTTTGAATGTTGCTTCTGTGCGTTATATAAGTTTAAAAAAAAACGTGAATTTATGACACTTTATACAATTACGTAGGCGTGATCACCTTTACTATTTTTGTAGAGCTAATACAGCATTGCTCGTAGAATATACGGTCAAAGTTTTACGGATTTATCGGCTCTAATTTATGTGTAATGAGCAAAAAACCATTTTCTTGTTCGTTTTTAAAAGCATAGGTATTCTCAGTTTACGTAGTATTCTAAGCGTGTCCTTCGACCGATGCGGCCCATTTTCAACACCAATCGACATGGAAGAACTTCTAATGTGTCTGCAAAATTTGAAGTAGATAGCTTCATTCTTGCGGCAGGATAATGTTTACAAGAGATATTAAACAGACGGACGGGTAGCCAGCCGGATAAACGAATATACTTAAATCAATTCAGAAATTGATGCTGATGAAGAATGCTTTGTGTGAGGTCTCAGAAGCTTCCTTCTGGGCGTTGGAAACATTTTGACAAAACGAGTATGTATACCCCTCAACCTTCGGTGATGGGTATAAAACCAATGAAGAGAAAACTTAAGTATTGCTTTAAAAATACTTAGAAGGCAAAAGGAATGAATGAGTCATAACATTTCGAAAAATTTGCAGTTCTTCGATTCGATTAGGCGTTATTTTCCACAGTTCTTAAGCGGGACACCACACTACAATTGTCAGAAACTTCTTTATTGGCTTAGTAAACAGTTTGTGTTTTCTACGTTTCTTGAAATTTAAGGTTTTTTTCTCAAGCATACTTTACAGAGTATCTTGGTTGTATAAATCTCAGCAGGTTATTTACACCCTAATATCTTCCGGTTACCTGCGGGTTTCTAACTACTCTAATACAATAATAAATCCCTTTAGAATGCGTTTATAAGTGTGAAGCTGAGAGCGATTTAAAAGATAATCAACAGTTCTGTTAAGAAAATCAAAGTTTAGAATGAAGTTTTAATTATCGATTTCAAATTCAGGCATTGAACTATATATTTATTTGCTATTGTTTCTGTCATTTCGCAATAGCTGAAGTATAAAAGTTATGATAATACTAATTGACTGACGAAGTATTTAATATTGGAACGGCAGTTTTATGATATTGGGATATTGGAAATTAATGGAAAAATATAATAAAAAAACGTATTCAAAACTTTGAATACGTTTTTCTCGAGACACGATTGTTCAAATCGGCCTGTAACCTTATTCCTAGAATTATTGTCCCTTTCAATCCAATCCTTCAATATATATTTATGTTCAAGTTAATTTTAAAGATTCCACTACTAACAAAAGAGTGTATTCTTTTGGGTCGAAAATTGAACTTTTTCATTTACATAATCACGCTAATCACAAACAATCAACATTTCTAAAAAAACCTACCTGTGTGTCTCCATCTATCGACATGTGGGTCAAGTATATTTTTTTTCTTTGGATTCGAATTTACAGCAGACCGCATAGTCCCTTAAATTAAAGGTATTTCACAAAAACGGCGCGGATCTTATGATTTTTTTTAAATTTTTCGAAAATACTTTCTAATACTTAAACTTAAGCTTAACTTCCGCCTTCGAATGTTATTATTCCATAATTTTTCTTCTTATTTCAACAAAATTGTCAAAAGGAAAGGAAAAAACTTTCACGCAGTGAAACTGTTGCTTTCCAGACTGCATGGCACGTGGCGATAAAGTTTTGAAAATAAAAATCGTGCACTTCGATAGAACCAAATTCTAACCGAAATGATCCGTTGTTAGTCACGTAATGTGATTCACTCATTGTAACGGTCAAACTTGCACCCTTAAAATCGTCGATCGTTGTGGTTGGGGAGAACTACAGAAAACAGTCTTTCTTGTTTACGTACTCAGATAAATACTAATATACATTTTTTATGCATTCCCAGCACCCAATTGAACGCGTTCCACGAACGCTGGGCTTTTGCTTATCAAGAACAGATTTTCATGAGTCTTGCAAACATCGCCTTCGTGTTTTTTTTTTTTTTTGTATGCTAGAGATTTTTGCTATTTTTTCTAAATTTTATTACTCAATTTAATATATGTAATAACCGTGAAAACTAGCATAATGCAAAAGCTTATATGTATCATCTCTTACCTTTTCTCCAATCACTTCATTATCTGCAGACATTATAAAATGTATTTTGTCACACGGCTGAACTACTGATGCATTCTTGGAGTCTACAAACGGATTATCCTAATAATATTCTCATTCTCGAAGGTGGGATATTCACCTTTACTGGCTTTTTCATAAAAAGTGGTGTTATCTGAAATAAGTAAGAATCTCATGGCATTACCTTGTAAATTCGAAAAAAACAGGACCACGAATGATTTCTAAACTGCCCTGATTTGCTTTGCAACCGTAAGAGACCAACATGTACTGTGGCATGTCGACAACACCCTGTGACTCCAAAAAACATCCTAACTCCTGAATCGGTTGCCCCTCTCCTTGACTTTACCCCAGCACTGAATTAGGTGGACATCTCGTCTACAAATCTTTCAATGACACCCTGTGCTTCATCCCTGTCTGTAGATAAAAATCACTGAAAACTAAGAACAAAAAGTCTTCTACTCTCGTGCCATACGTGCAACTAAGAGTTATGAAGTTGCAAGTACAAACAGATACAATCCGTTGATTTTTCCCTTATTCAAAATGCTTCCTTTGATTTCTGATAACTATATTGCGAATAATGTAACGTTAACGTTACTCGCTCCTCGTAAACCAATGTTTTTGTGAAGGTTTGTGCCTGATAATCAAGCGACAACATTAAAGGTTACATTTCTGAAAAATTCCATATGTAAACCCAAGTCGAATAAAATTTTCAAGCTCAATCTAAAGCTATCTCATCCTTCGACCGAAATCAAAGAAACTATGTTGAATAAAACTTTGTGGCGAAAAAGGCCCGTAGGCGGGAAAGGTTTCGAAACGCTAATTTTACACCACTTTCATCTCCAAAAAACTGAACGTTTTCTTAGGCCTGGTGATTATCATTTACCGCAATGTTGAGAGTTCTAAATTCTGAAACTAAGTCCATTTACCTAAATTTTATTGTTTGGCGTTTACGAAAACCTGTCTGAGGCCCGATAACTTTACACGTTTTCAGAAATGATCGATCAGATCGTATTGGTGGTGGTGTTTTAATTGCCATATCAGTTGTCTTTCAACCCTATTTCTTTGAAATTGCAAACTTTCCGGAAGTCGAATTTATTGCCGCTCGAATAAAAAATGGTAATTGAAATATATTTTTAAGCCGGTTCCAAAATTCTCCCTAAAGGCGATGTTTCTATTTAATTGAAACATGCCACGCTTATTCACGACGTCATTGAAGCTTCAAAACGTATTGTGTTGGGTGATGTTAGTTTACCGCGCATACGGTGTTTCAGGGATATGGTATATGCTAAATTTCAATGAGAATAAGGTTAAGGGCTTTAAGGAGTAGGACTATTAAGTTGATAACGATTAGCGGTGGACGTAACTCGTCCCTCTTTAGAACGAGATGACGGCCGGAGGGCCCTTGAAAGTTCTGCTGTCGAAAATTTATAGTTACTGTGCTTAATCCAAAATATTGTTGCCGTTGGTTTCCTTACGGAGCCGATAATAGTTGTGGCCATGGCTAGCATGGTCACTGGTCGGAACGATGTGTAAGTTATCTTTTTGCTCTTTCTTGTGCTTATTTGTAGGTCACCAAATAGTCTTGTGTTTCGAAATTAATATTTTTTCAGTTTTGGGAGTGTTATTTCGTTCTTTTTCGAGAACGGTACAATATTACTTCCGCTTTGAAGTGGAATTTTCAAGAACTCATTTGTGCCAGCAAATATAGTATTAATTTATTTACATTTTTCGATTGTTTATTTGCTTTGGCTTAATATTTGTAAAATTTGGTTCAGTGGTGTTAAAAAAGGTGAAAGTTTCATTGAATATGATTGCAATTTGTATATTAAATATTGTATTTGTGTTGTTGTCATATCCTGTTAGTTCGAATAGCTCATAAATGTTCCCTGCGAAAAGTATGCTAATTGGATTGTTTGGTGTGTTTTGTCTTTGTATTAATTTTAATGGATCTAATATTTAGTTTACCTAGTACTAATGCTTCTGCTATGTTATTTAGGTGTTGTGTTAATGTGTCAATATTATAATTTATTTGCTTGAGTCATTGAATTTGTGTAATTGCACTAATAATATAGTTAAGAGAATTTCTGTTTTGTTCCTGCATGTTTTCAATAGATTTTCTAATGATTTCTTGCCCTGTATTAATGTGTTTGTTATGTTTTTGAATCAACTGATCATATTGGTGTTGAAAATGATTTAATAATTCAATACGATATTACTTTTCTTATATTGGTTTATTTCTTGATTAATTTTTTCAGCATATGTGTAGTACATGTTTCCAGAAATAAATTTTATGGTCGAACGTAAGGCGTTGAATAGGCATCTTGTTTCCTGTTTGTGGTTGTCAGAAGATATCGTTTTGCTGTTGATTGTTTGAATTTTGGATTTGTTGAGTCTATGGCATCATTGTATTATTTTTCTATATCATCGAAGTTTTTGGCATATGCTTGTAGATTGATGATTGGCATATGCTTGTAGATAGGTGATGGTTTTAGTCTATGCAATTCCCAACTTTATTGGGATGATTGCTTGCGTTCCTGGTATTTGTATTATGTGAACGTCTTCTTTGGGCAGCGTCAGTCTAAAAAGGCATTATTTAATACTTATGAGTGTATTTTACTGTTGATTTATATTATTTTTTCGCCAGGTCTTCTATTTACTTTTACAACTCTCTTAGAATCCCTGAGTGTTAGTTTGCTTTTTCTACATTCCGTTCTGCAGATACTCTTGCTCATTATTATTAATGTTTTTGGTTCTTTCATATTTCGATTTAGCTTTTCAATGCGCTGTTCAATACACTCGTCTGTGAGATTTTCCTTATTTTTTCGTAAAGTTGGTTTCGCAAGTCATTTAATTTTTCTAAGTATTCATGTTCGGTATTGTAATATAGCTTTTTCCAAATGTGGATGTTATCCCGCAAAATAGTTTGGAAGGGATTAGTTTGAGTGCCTAGAGTAGTTGTATGTTAGTATTACCTCGAAGAGGAGTTCTTCTTGGTTTAAGTTATTATATTTTTCATTGATAGTTCTGAATAGTGAAAAGTAATCTTCCTACTGGGACGTGGAAGCTCTATTGAAATGAGATATATTGGATCCTCATGTTTTTTGCTTTGCAAAAATCTTTTGCATTAAAATCCGGTCTTTGATTGTCTACTAGGAATGCCCTGTAGGCCCACAAAAGTTGATGTTTGATAGACTATTCATAGATTCTAATACGTAAGCTGCTGCAAGTTTTGAAAATTTGTCAATAAGGATAAGAATATTGTGTTTATTAATGCAATATATGTCCATGTGGAAAATGGTTTGAATGGTCTTCTGTCGTACTTTAGAGTTTGACAGATTTAAACAGTCGTTTACGAATCGCGTGATTCATGTTACCGAGTTAAAACTCACGTTTTCGTAGTTCCAATGTAGCTTGTATGCTTCTGTGGTTGTGGTTGCTATTAGTATTTGTGGATAGTTCATTAGGCGTAGGATATTCGCAGGATAAAGCATTTTTTCTTACCACTTGTTGGTGCATTTCGATTTGGTGGAAACCACTGGGTAAGTCCAGTGTGGAGAAATACGTAAATCTGCCAAGTCCGTCCAGTATATCGGTTATATTTGATATAGGGTATTTACCCTTTTCTCGTTTAATTTGCACTAATATTACTAGCCTTGGTCTTTGTCCGTTGCTTGATTTTTTATTTTTTTTTTTTAACTTTTCAAATGGGGGCCCCCGCTCCATTTACAAAGCTTGAGCAGAGATTTTCTTTCTTCCTTATTTAAATGGGGTGTGTAGAGGTCTATACTGAAATTAATGATTTCTAAAAAATCCTTGTTTTATATTGTATTGTTTTGATGAGTTGTTCGCTGCGAACTGTGTTTTTCCCTCGTTCGAACCTTTACTTATTTCTGTGGCACTATACCAACACTTTGCGCTGTAAATACTTCGAGAGATAAATAGATTTGGCTTAATGAACCTTTTATGGAGAGAGAAGTCGCCGTGCTGAGTGTCTTCGGGGAGTACCGTAAAAGCTTTTCAAAGGGCTGGGACTAATACTTTTTCTGAAATTACGGTGCACTAAAGACGAAGTTACGTGAATTGCTGGTTATAGCCACTTTGTAACTTAAATCTATTAAAGCCTTTAATTTATATAGAGTATTGAGTACTATTAGTCTCCGTCAAAGTAATTATGGAATTTGAAAATAAAAAAGCCCTTTTCTCCTTGTGTTTTAAATTCTGAAAGGAAGTTTAGTTTTTTTATTTAATGATTGTTGGTTTAAAATGTGTATATAAAAAAATGATATTTATATATATAAATAACAGTTTTTATATTCGCATTGAATTGTGTAATAAGATGCAGAATATATTTTTTCTTACGTTTAAACTAAGTTGTATTTGAGAAATTGGTTTGGAATTTTATTTTCTTAACTGCGTACGAAAAATAAAGTTAAAATTTTAAAGTTACTATCTTTTCATTCATCCGTGCTATTGTATGAGATAAAGACAAATAAAATATAATATACGCTCTATCGTGCTAAGTATTTTTTCGACACGTGACACCTCACACTAGTACTAAACCTAATATTTACTCTAGTGCTAGGATAATAATTTTCATGTTGTTGCTGCTGGCTTTGTGTTTACGGAAATTCATGCTACTCTTGTTGTTGCTTCACTTTTCTTTTATTATTTTTGTAAGGCGCTTTTCATTGTCTTTATTTCCTTTGGTTTACCGACGTCCAATCCGTAATTATTAAGAAATTTTACGGTTTAATTTTTCTTGTAACGTTCGTAGAATTATTATTAGAAGTGTAGAGAGATAGAATTGATTTCTGTTTTTATTATTATTTATATTTCGTTGTTTTACATTGTATTAGAATGTTATTTCAATTATTTCTTTTAATGTTTACCATAGTTATTTATTTGAAGTTGAAATTCGCTTGTTAGAGTGCTGAAGGAAGAGTTCCTTTTAGTCGGGATATTTAATTGCGTTGGTTTATTTTTGTTAAATTCTTTATTTAGAGGAATGTTGCTTATTTAAAAAAATTTGTTGTTTTACTTATTCGCGTTAACGGTTGAAACTTAAGGAAAATCCGTTAGCTTTATTTTTACTTTTCACTTTTTGGATCTGTTTGATACCAGGTTGATAAATCGTCACCCTTCTCCGATTTTTCTATTTACAAAGTTAGTATCGCGCTAAGTTGGTAAGCCCTCAATCCTACCGATTGCGTCAGTTAAGTTAATTATTCACCTCTTTTTTTAAAAAGAAGAGACAAGAACTTTTTTGCTTGTCAAAATTATTTTATTAAATCTTTAGTTTCTTTTTATAATCATTTTCATAACTCCTAAAGTATATGTTTAGCAAGCTAAGTTGCCAAAAATATTGAGAAATGTAATAATAAATTGACCAGAAATGCTGATCTAAGATCTGCCAAATTTGAAGGAGTATAAGGTTACCGACTGCTGAGAGTTTGGTTTGATAACAATTAGCAGTGGAGCTAATTCACGGTGTTGCTGCCATAATTCATTCAGTAGAACATTTGATCTAAGCCTTTTTCAATATAAGTTTATTCCCAATTGTAATAAAAGATAAGACTTAGTTTGGCAAACCTTCCAAAAAAGTTTTTAAATTACTGTCCGCAACTTTCAGTCCGGTGCTCCGACTATCTTCCCATTACGAGCGCGTTTTCCAGGGTGCTTCCCTAGCATGCTAAGTAGGACTTGGCCAAATCTGCAATATGCTTTTAATAAAATCATCGCTCTATTCTATTGTCAAGAGAAATGGATGTGCGTATGACTACTTGAAATACTCTACGGCGAGGGGTTAGTTTAGTTGACGCCACCATCAAAATTCTTGTAGATACCTACAAAAAGTTAAATCCTCGCTACTTATTAATCCAAAACAACTTTGTGAATTAGTTAACTCTAAACGAAAAAGAGAAGTTAACTCTAAACATTCTGCGCATCAATGTTCAAGTGTTTTAGTGGCTCTGACTTCTGTGAAGATTGGACGTCTTGGATCTATTTCCACTGAATTTTTTGCACGCTAGTTTCGGTTGTGCAGGTAATTACCCGTATCAGATAATTAACTCTGTGTCAATTCCCAGATCGATCATTTTGGATGGTCACGTATTACAGAGCTCAAACTCATCAAGACATAAATGCACGCTTGGGTCTGATGGCATTCCTCCAAGTGTTCTTAAATCATGCGCCAAAGAAATTTTGCGAGGTTGTATTTCGTTGTATTTTTAATCTCTTTTTAAAAACAGTGGTTTTCACGTCGTATTGGAAGAGTAGCTTTTTTATCCCAATGCATAAAGGTGAAAGTAGATATCTCGTGGAGAACTATAGTGACGTTGCCAAGTTTTGAGGATTGGGAAGACTGTTGACGGAATAGATAATCACCGAATTATGTTTGCCATTAATGCTTTTATACGATTAATGAAATTATAACGAGCTTTTTGAATTCATTTGTCAAATCTTGAAGGCATTTTATAAAAATTCACAGTCTGACATCATTTTTGCAGACTTTGGCAAAGTTTTGATTCTGTTAATCATAAGTTATTGATTTTTAAAACTTATAAACTTTATTTGCATGATGGATTGGTCAAAGTTATTTTCGAGTGCTCCGCCTCCGTCGAACTTCACGTGGCATCGGGAATCTTCCAGGGTAACTATTTAGGATCATTGTTATTTCTCCTGGACATTAATGATCTCCAATCGGTGATCAATTCTAGCCAGATATTAATGTATGCTGCTTCTTCCTTTTCCGTAGAATTGCATAGTGCTCTTTGAATCTACTGAAGCTAAATATAAATAAATGTAAAAAGCTTTCTTTCTCAAGAAGGAAGTCAGTCGTAACTCAGTATTTCATTTATTCGCGCATGTTGGAGAGAGTCGATTCGTTCACAGATTTAGGCGTCCTATTTGACCACAGGTTACGTTTTAGCTTGCATATTGAGTTCTCATTAAGCAAAGCTAGGTCCGCGCTTGGTTTCATAAAGAGGCGGTCCAACGAGCTTGATGACCCGTACATTACGAAAAGGCTGTACATGTGTTTGGTTAGACCTATACTCAAGAATGTCTCCGTTGTGTGGTCTCCTCCCTATAGGTGCTATGTAGATTCAATTGAATCTGTTCAAGAGCAATTCTAGCTGTTTAGGAGTTTGGGTTGGGACCCGATTGCCTCTCTTCCCTCCCATAAAAATAGCTTGCTTCTATTATCCTCATTTGAGGAACGTAGATTTGTTCAGAGTTGTTTCCAGAAACCTAAATGATGTCTATCATTTATCCTCATTATCGGACTCTGTAAAGTCTATTAAAGCAACTTTGCATTTCATTCTTAATATCTCATTTTTTTTATTTAAAATATTGCGTTGTTAACGTATTGGTTGCCAAGCTTATGCACGTTTGAAATGGTTTAGGGGTTCACTTGCAACCTGGATCGTCTCTTGTTGCGAGTGCTAGCCGTGTGCATGCTTTTTTTTCTCTTTTTATATTTTTATACATGAATTATTATTTTTATCTTTTTAATTTATTTTTAAACTTAGTTTGTTATTATTATTCTTCCCTTTTCTTCTTTTCTATTGTATACTAGTTTTGAAACAATTAGCATAAGATTTTCTATTAAGATGCCCTGAATGCGACTGTAATTTTCTTCAATTGTATTTCATGTTTAAATAGGTACATAAATAAATAATAGTGCTCACATAATTAGATCTAAAAAGATGCAATAAGCTGTCATTCTCAAGCAGAAGCTCATTTAGCAAAGATTGGAAACGTAGATACGTATGTTGATTTAGGGGTTTTGTTTGACCAGAGACTACATTTTAATGCTGCACTTTGAGCTCTCCATTAATAAAGGCATGACAGCGCTCGGTTTTGTTGAGCAGTGGTCAAAACACGCAGACGATCTATACGTAACAAAAAGTTTATAATTGAGCTTGGTGAGATCAATGCTTACGTATGCATGGGTCGTGCAGTACCCTTCCTACAAGTGTTGATTCAGTAGAATCGCTCCAAAAGCAATTCTTGGTTTTCGCCGTTAGGGATTTGGAGTGGGATCCGATAGTCTCCTTGTCACCTTATGAAAGTAGACTCCTCTTTTTAGCCTTTAGCGACAGGAGAAATCTAGGTTTTCCTTGGTTGTTTCATTTTTAGCTAGATTAATAAGTGGTTCTATTAACTCGCTTACCTTACTAGGAGAGATTAACTTTTCTCCGTGTTCCTAGCCGTTCTTCTAGAAATCTTAATTTCATAAAACTTGTTCAGTGTGGATTATCTGCACAAATCTTAATTATGTCTATAATTTTATCTTAATATCGGATTCTTTACATACGATCATATCAACTGTCCCCAACATATGCATCTTGCCTACGATGGATCTAAATTAACTTCTAATCTTTAAAGTTTCATTTGATTCCTACATTAAACTGATTATGTTCACTATTTTCGGTTGCCGAAGTATTGCATGTTTGCATCCAGTAAGTGATTCACTACGAGCTTAGATTTGTACTGGCTATGAGCTTGCCTTTATGGTAGATGTGTACATGCTTTTTGCTTCATTTTTTCATTTTTGATTTATACATGATTTTCATTTTCTTGTTTGCTTATTTTTACTTTAAGCAAGTCCTAACATTTAATTTAGGATTTATTTTCAAGTGTCTAATCTATGTCATTTGTGGTTTGATTGTGTGTATAAATAAATAAATAAAGAAATATCAACAGTCCAACAATGGTGCGAAATTTGAGAAGACACGTTCTGTTGAAAGATGCCCAATATTGAACTCTTCATAGATTTAAAACTTTATTGCTTAAATATATTGCCCTTAACAACCTATCATCTAAATTGCCAAAACTTACCTTCACCATATAAAATTAGGTATAAAGTCGCTTTATTTTTCAACCCATCACAAAAGAATGGACATCGACATTCTGCATGGTAAGTACATCTCTGATCAATGTAAGAACAGGAATCCGTAAGGCTTTGTCTGCACATATATCGTCCGTTGTTCAAACAGTTACGGTTGCAAAAATTGGCAAGAAACTGGGTGTATGTTCGCTTAGTTTATGACACAAACACATCAAAACAAATCAACTTCTGAAATTGGCATAAATCGTGGATAATCTCGCTCAGCGCAGCCATCAGACAAGAAAAGGTAATTTACGGTTAAGGAGATCTGAAAATCTCTTAAAAAAATTTTGCAAAATTGAAGCGTCAATGGTAATGTGGTGCTCCCGGGCACCCAGGCCTAATAGAAAATTTTTATAATCCTGGAGGTATTCATATAAAGTCTGGTAGAATAATGCTCTGAGGAGTCTGGTCGATCAACTATTGGTTCGGCATTTAAGAAAATATTTTGAAACCCTAATGTACTAGATGATTGAGCTTACTGTATTTGCTTTAGCTTGAACTTACGACTGCGATTTACTCTGATGAGGATATAGTATGTTCCCAAAATATGCAGAACCATGTATTGGTGCTATATAATGGAATAACAAAAATCCGAAGGCAACGCAAATTGTTTAGCTACTTTAGCAGGTAGTTCATAGAGTATTTTGCTTGTTATGCACTCTTAGAGACAAATACGCAACCACTCATGCGCTTTTACATTTTTATACAGAGTCCATTTACATAAGCAAAAAATAAATTTTATTACAATTTAATCTTGAAAATATGAAATTTACTTGTAATGCCAGATTGCCAGTCTATTATCGATTCATGAATATCCCTCACAATGTATACATATTTAAGAGGCAAATACGTATGTGCATTTGTGCTTCTAAAAGTGTTTACAAACGAATATATGTATTTTATGTATAAATTTTAAATTTATTCCCTACAGCATTACCTTTAAATACAGTCGTGCAGCAGAAGCAGTATAGAACTGCTATTACCAAAAATACTTGCTTTGCAATTTATGTATATTATGCATACGTAAGATAAGTTTGGTACATCATCATATGCGCATACATGTATACACATGTTTTGACATCTTGACATGATTTCCATTTTATGACTTTAATATACTTACAGATGAATTGCACTTCATTTAAATGATAGACTGACAGTGTGCCTTTTTCTTTTCCACTCCTTGCAACATTTCTCGCTCTTCCTCGCCCGATATAAGACTTCGGCCTTAAGTGTTTTTCATTTCATTTAATTCAGTTTATTTTATATATATTATTTTATTCATTTTATTTCAAGTATATACATATTATTCTATTAGAGCGTTATTGTTGTTTTGGTTTCATTTCTGTTTTTAATCTAAGAACAAGTACAAAAATACTTAAAAATCTAAACAACGAAAAAGAGAAAACCAAAACAAAAAGATCATAAACAATTATTACAAGAATAAAAATATTTTACACAATCACATATGCTTAACGATTCGTCCGTGTGAATGAGTATGCACGCATTAATGGCTATGTAGTGTTTTGAGTCGAGCTACCATATTCTTACAGATTAGTTTGAATTAGGAAATGTTACATGTTCGATTTGAACGCAAAAATCTCCTGCCGCTCATGGGACATTTATTGCTTAACTTATGGTCCTTTGCAGATTTTTCGATAACAATTTGCGTCGTTTGAGTTATAAAACGCGCTAGATGGTGTCGAAGGCAAAAAATAATTCGAAACCAAGTCTAAGGGCAATATTTTCCCAAAGTTGTTAAAGGTTTGATCGACAATAAAGTAAAAGTTAAAGTTGTTATACGTTGTGATAGAGTGACTTTAAAAGTCTAGTCATTTCTCAAATACATTATCCTGCATTACATTAACGAAATGATATTTTTGAAATCGAGGCCAATTTAAATGAAACGTGCATTGGATCAATCGGAGTTTCTTTTTGCAAATCTTCCGTTTTTAGATGGAAAGCGTTTTCTTCAGCCAATTCTCATATATCTCCCGATAGCAGTTCCTTTCGTAAAATTCATGATAATAATAAGGTGGGATAATGTGTATATTTAAGATATATGCGAAATAGCGCACACTAATAGGAATTTCCTTTTTTACGATATAATATGCGAACTTACGATATACATCGAATGAAAATTAGAGATATATAGCTTAATAAATTTACCACATACCATACATAAATGTCCGCTATCAATTTGCAATTCATTTACTGTATAATTTATGATATGTGGTGCAGTATGCAAATTTATAATATACATCCCATACAAATGTCTCCACACGCCGCATGTGCCTCAATTTAATAAATATTCTTCTAATATGTCGCATGCAATTTTGCAGTAGATAATGAGTCAATGTATGATATATATCATTTATAGATTTAGATCTCTTGTAAATTTTGTTCAAATTATTTGCGAAAATTTGCATAAATTTTATCATATATGTATATATGAGTGTTCAAAAAGCGCCGAGTCTTTCGGTCGAACGATAACACTAATTTAGCGAAGTTGGCAAGCAAGATCGTGACAAGGTTAATGAAGAATCTCGTCATCAAACGATGCTAATCCGTTTGGAGAAAGCTGACTGAATACAAAAACTCATAGTTCACAGTTCATAAATTTGTGTATAACCGCTTTGTGAAGAAAGCGTAATTCGCTTACTACTAAAATTTGCAAAAAACTCGAAATAGAATTTACAATTTACAGTAAGGTCAAAATTGGGGCTTAAGCAAAATTCCCCTGTATTTGACGTAAGTAAAGGCGCTTAGTACATCACAAGGCATTGTATTAGTACAATTTGCGACATTCAGCGACTAAAACGTAAAGAATCTCACAAGCGATTTGTTAAAACTAATCCTCCAAATTTTTAAGCAGAAAATCGTGGAAATTTTATAGTGACGACGAAGTACGCTATTACCCACACTCTATTATTATTAGTAGGCCGTGTAAGGCAAATTTTCATGTTGAGAGATTGCCCTTCTTTGCGTTATGGGAAGAGTATTGAAAGAAGATATGTGAACATAAAAGTCACTTTAACTGTAACAAGAGTACAAAGAATAATTTAAACATAAATCTGATATTTCAGGAAAAAAATACAAGATCTAATCGTTACATCAATAGGTGGGCGCGGTTATGGGAATAAGGCCCGACTCTGCTGTTCATGTCACATTGCAATCATTTCAATGATTAAATGAATTCTTTATAGTGATTACAAAAAATATTACTACGTAGATATTTACATACACACACACTCGCACACGCACAAACGCACATAAAACTACGCACTTTTCTGTTACTATCCTTTTTTTAATTACGTTTTAAAACGTTCTCCTTCCTTTTGTGTTTTTTTTTTTTTTTTTTTTGTTTTGTTGGGTTTTGCTTTACATTTCATTAAAACCGAAGTCTATTCGTTTTCTTGTACATTAATATAAAAAAAGCGCATAGCGTGCATTTGTATTTACAAATGTATATATGTATCAGTATGCATGTATGAATGTTTTCCGGTTTACATGCCTACGCTTACAATAATTCAACTACAATAATGGCGAATTACATACGCGCTCTACCAAAGTTAATGAAACGATGAGATAACGATTGCATTTCTAACTGTAATAAATTTCATTGTGTTACTGTTGCTTTTGTTGTTATTGTTGTTACATGATTGTTATTATTGCTATTGTTGTTGCTAATGTTACTGTCAGGCTACGCAGCAACAACGAATAATGTTTTGGTTTGAGGGACTGTATATATGCCATACATGTGTGCAGTCACGCATGACAGATGTGAAAAATAAAGAAATAGACTTAAAGTTTACCGCTGAGCACCAATCGATCGACCACAAAAGAGCAAACGTGTAAATTTCGCTTTCATTTTGACTTTGTATAAATCATGGCTGTAATTTTTTTCAGCCCTGATGAGACAACATTGATGGCATTGACAATGTTGTGTGCATGCGAGTGAGAGTGAATATGGGTTGCGTAAGGATTTGCAAATAATTAACAACCACTAGTGATGCGAGCTTCATTCTATTATTGAACCACAGACCGAATTTCATTTAATGACTCGTTCCAGAAACTAAAACCGAAGGAAACAAAAAAAAAAAAGAACACAAAAAAGACTTTTATTACGATACTTGCAATGCAAATAAAAGTATATGTGACGGTGTGTCCATTTTTGTGTATGCGACTGCTTTACACGATACTTACATAAAACAGTGTTAACACAGTGAGTAGGATACGTGGTACAAGTATACGTGACGCTAATTCATGTTGCATGGCGGCGTGTTTCTCGCTATTGATGATATGTACAAAAACACTGTCGCTATCTGCAAAAAAAAAATAAAAAATGCTTCAGGTGAACTCTTACTTGTACGAACGAATGCATATAAATAAACAAAATACTCGTACTTAGTTAAGGATTAAGTTAATAATAATTTTTTTTGTACAGTTGCACGCGTAGATGCACACGTACGTCAACACTTACTGGAATTGTCAGCCGCACATGTGTAGTTTCCAGAGTCTGCGTGTATTACGCGCGAAATGACTAAATTGCTTGTCTTCATTTGTTGCTCGGATAGCACACGAATACCACCGCGTGTTGAGTCGCTGATTAACTCACTATCTTTGTACCAAAGCATATGGGTGTATGGTCCGGGTGCTTGCGGCGCAATGCATGTCAAATTAATGTCACTGCCACTTTGTATGAAGAGCTCACGATTGGCCAAAATTTGTGCTCTCGACGCTGTTAACGCGGATTGCACAATTTCAGTTTGAATTTAAAAAATCAAGGACTCGCTTTAAAGCAAACCCGAAATGCCCATCACTTCAAGCAAATACGCACCAAGGAATTGAACGCTAACAATTAACGGAGTACACAAAATTCCATTGAGGTTCAGGAAAGACAGATAACAGGCGCAAAAGAAGAACGGACGTATGGACATGGGAACAATCAATCTTTTGACTGGAAACCATACACATGAAAAGCAAAGTATTAACCAAAGGACCGACTGGAGAAACGGCGTAATGAGCGAGGAAAAAGCACACTTTTAAATGGATTGTAAAACAACTCAACGTAGAGTAAAAAAATCACTCGTTCGAACGATCGACGAATGAACGGAAAGGTGGTGAGGTGAACGGAAGGACAGAGACTAACAGATGAACTGATGAACAACTTATGGCGAGCTTATCGGACAACTATGCGGTGCACATATTTACGGTATGATGTCAAATGTAATCGAACAAGTCGTGGTGGTTGCGTGGTTAGGCACAAGTTACGTTTTTCATACTTACTAACTACGGTTAGCTTATAGGCTTGGCTAATTTTTGGTTCTGTCGACACCTGACATTCGTAGATTCCAGCGTCTCTGGTTTGCACAGAGACAATTTTCAGTATCCACTCGTCTGAGTTATCTAGATGACGTGCCAGGAAACGCTGATCATTAGTGTAAGTCATTATACCAATAGTTAGGATATGTAGGTCTCGTTTCCGTATCCACGATACTGCTCGATCGCCTAAATAACGTACACGGCAATGTAGGCGGGCTGTTGTACCAATTGCAGCTATCACATCACGTTCCGTTGTGTTTTCGAATTCTGGGGGTGGACTATCGTAATCCGTCGGTATGCTATTGCTATCGATGTTATGAAGTGTGTCATTACGTGAGCTCTCAAATGCTGCAAAAAGTTTTTTAAGAAAATGAAAGTAAAAGGAAAGTAAGATACAAAAAAAAGGTGATAAGAATGCTATATGAGAAATTTGCGAAAAAACAGTTTAGTTAAACAAATTTTTTAGTTCATTTGATCGGAAAATGATGAAACTTCAAGCAATTAGACGCAAAAACAATTATTTAATTAAAAATAGTGTTTATCTAATTGCAGTATATTCACGTTTGCAATCCTTGCAGTTTAGTTAAGTGATTTTTTTTTTTTCTATATTTTAAAAAGCTCTGATGATGTTAAAAGTTCCGCCGACAATTTTAAGTATTAAAGCGATAAACGTTTGAAATTCCGATAATATAGACATTTTATCAAGTACGTAAATGTATCGTTTGTCAGTAAAAACAACGGAGGCTATTTACCTATTTCTGTCTATATGTTTTGTTATTCGTATTTTTTTTCTTTTTTTTTTTTCCTTAATATCACCATAATCTCCACTCTTCATGTAACACGGAGATGGTTGGAAAGATGAAAACCTGACGTTATAGCTGACATTTTCTGGTTTGGCCGCACTAGAGTCTCGAATTTGGGTGTTTTCCATATCCTTTTTTCAATAACATACCAAATTTCAAACATCGTCAGAAGTAGCTTCCATAAGTAGAATTTGAATTTGTTTAGTTTGTTTGGAAGGTATTTTTACATAGGTTCATGAAATTTCCACAAAAATATTTTCCTTTTTCTAATATGGGAAGAGTAGGCTTTCAAATCCAGCTAAATCTTAATTGTAATTATTTATCAGAGCTTTGTTAAGTCTTCATCAGAATTTTCTTATTAGAAATAGTAGATGTCTTTGCTAGTTGAATTCGAACTTATTGTCACACCCTTTTATAAGTAATAAAAACCAGAAAAAAATACACAGCAGATTCCAGCTAATTATTAAATCCTCTTTACCACTTCGCTTAATATGCTAATTGATATAACAGTTTTCAAAACAACGCGTTATAAGGGAGGTGACCCGATCCGACTAATAGCGTTTGTGCTAGGTTAAAAATGCGTCGTGGGTGTCCGCCTGGGTATTGTATGCATTCACATAAAACTTAATATACCCGTGTATCACAAATGATGTAGGGTATGAAAATTATCTACTTTATCCATAAATTTGTTTTATGTTCATATACAAGACAGAGTAAAAAATAAAAATTGGTTTAAAATATGAAAGTTTAACGTATGGTATACGACGAAAGTTTGCTGCATCTGCTTGTATGTATATATACACTGAAATTAATTTTATGTGTAAAAGTGACAAAGTTCACTTTTCGGCGATTGAAGATGATATTCTTTTATGCGCATACGAGTAAACTAATTAAAAAATTTTTTTCCATATCAATTTATACGTTTTGATAAATATCAAAACTGTAGGGTGCTTGAAAGAGCTTATTGAACGAAAAGCATTGTTCAATTTATTCACTTTATTTTGATTTACCAGAAGGATTAAAAAAACTGAATTTTTTTTATTCATACGTTTGCAACTTTGTTTATTTAGTGTTTTAGTTAGTTTTTTTTAAACTTTTTTAAGTATTCATTTAAAAAAATTGCCGATTACTCTATTAAATTAAATTAATTGTAAAACACCGTATTTTATTGCAGAAAAACTTTTATAAACATATACAAGCGTATTTATTTTACTAAGGTGTATCAAAATGCCAAGGCTTTTCCTATATTTATTGTGCACGCTTCACTTGCTTGCATCCGTTTTACCATACATTGTTAAAGTTATAAACAGAAAATATTTTTATTACAACACAAAAAGCAAGAATGAACATTTCAGGTACAAAGATTCAATTTACGCGAACGCCACACATAAAGTACTATTATATCCGGTCGCGAATTAAATTTTTCATAGCGTTCGCAACAGCTCTAAGTAATAGAAATCAATGAGCCCGTAAAATGGTATAGTCTTCAGAGTTCGACTATGCGTCCATTCATAAAAATAAAACGAGATAGCTATAGTGTTAGCTCATAAAAAATTAAACGAAAAATGTTGCGATTTCTTCCATTCATTTCATCACTCCAGTCATAGCCATTTACGCTGATATTTTTCAATAGCTAACAATCTTTACCTTTTGTTAAATTTATTCAATGCGTTCCTCATATTTTTGAAACTTTCTTCTTCGAGTTACCGTTGCAGTTAAAAAGAGAAAAACATATTTTAAAAATCCAAGTTATTGCATGCTACACTAGTAATTTTCTTTCCCCTGCCAATTTTTCCCGGCATCTGTATCACCGGCCATGAAAAGCAGTTTCTTATCTTCAGCTTTTTGGCCGAGCAAATGACTTAAATGAGTCATTTTCAGCAGTCAAATCTTTTCGTTAACAAATCATCCTTGAAAAAATTAAAAAGTGGACGATTTTTTTGACCCTAACAGAAAATCTGTAACAACACATCAAAACCTGAGATAATTCTGAGACATTGGATCAACATCACATACACTAAATTCTCTCTCCAGATACTTCCTAATCACTAGTATACGTTAAGGTATACCAATTATAGCATGCTGTAAAGTTTCCTATATTTGAGCTTTTCAATATTTTTTGTTGTCAGTCAGAAGAATATACATTTATTTTTCTTTTAATTCAAAAAAAAATTAATGTACAAATATAAACTTTAAAATGTTTGTTCATGAATAATTAATAAATTCCTCGTTTCGAATGAATCAATATCAAATGGCGAAATGCACTCCACAAAGTATACGAAACCTCGAAAAACAGTGGGAATTTAAAGAAAGGGTGTGAAGATAAATTCGAATTTAACTAGTAAAGACACCTACCAGTTTTGTTAACTTACCTCTGTTAACGACTTAACAGAGCTCATGTTAAATAATTACAATTGAGATATAGTTGGTTTGAAAGCCTACTCCGTCCATATTAAAAAAAAGAAAATATTTTTGTGGACATTTCATGAATCCATATAAAACTACCTTTCAAACAAACTAAACAAATTCAAGTTCTGCTTATGGGAACTATTTGTAACGGTTTTGAAATTTGGTATGTTAGGGAAAAATGCATATGAAAACACACCCAAATTTGACACTCTAGTGCGGCCAAACTAGAAAATGTCGGCTATATTCACCTATATCGCGTGAATCTATATAAAAGTACCTATCGGCAGAGTAGTATAAAGTAGTACAAAATACGCAATACTGTAGTACAATGCATTCTAGTACAAAATGCAGTATACTATAGTATTAAAATTCACTCTACAGTAGTACAATAATTTTCGGCACAAAACACGCTATACTGTAATGCTACACTGCAGTATAGGGTATTTAGTACTAGAATAGATTGTACTACAGTATAGTTTTTTTTTGTCCTAGAACATAGTGTATTATGCTAGAGTATACTATACTAGTATATATATATGCTATACTATACCCACAACCATTTTTCGCTAACATATCAAATTTCAAAAGATCGTTCAAAACAGTTCCCGAAAGAAAAGTTTCAAATACCGTTACAAATAGTTCCCATAAGCAGAATTTGATTTTGTTTAGTTTGTTTGAAAGGTAGTTTTATATGGATTCATGAAATTGTCCACAAAAATATTTTCTTTTTTTTAATATGGACGGAGTAGGCTTTCAAACCAACTATATCTCAATTGCAATTATTTAACATGTGCTCTGTTAAGTCGTTAATAGAGGTATGTTAACAGAAATGGTAGGTGTCTGTACTAGTTAAATTTGAATTTATCTTCACACCCTTGTTTAAAGATGCGAAACATGACTTACTCAGTGGTCGTGAATTCCGCGAGCAAAGCTACTAGCTAAAGTATATTTTTTCTACGACCTGCATGTTATGAAATGTGTCTGCAATGCAACGTACCTTGGTAAAAATTTAAAAGTGGGCGTGTTCTAGAACACACTCAAGTCAATCTCTAAAATTTTTGCTAGCCAGATTTCTCTTCCTGTAAGCTAAGAAAAACTCCTAAAGTTTTCGCTATCATCCGTCAGACATGTGATATACATAAAATCTTTTTCAATTCAATATAATTACGAACAGTATCTAGCGGTGTGGTGGAAGATGTTCCCATGAGAGCCTAGGAACGAACGGCTTAATACACTTTCGTAAGAAAAAAAGCTTCACCTTTCTGATCCGTAACAAATAAATCTGGCGTCCACAATAGTTTTTTTCTGCTCGTCACGTAATGCAGGAAAATAATTTCGCGTGGTCGATTAAACAGTTTCAATTTTAGCGTGCTACCTTGTAATAGGTTATAATTATAAAATTTTAAGTTGTTGTCCATTGGCCTGGTCGCTGATCGAACTGCTGCTGGCAACTTTAATCGAAGTCTAAAATTTGGGAAATATAACCCATGTCTGTTTCAAAGGGATTTTCCATTTTCCTCTAAACCACTATGAACTTCCCGATGTGGTTCGAACATTAGAATATATCATTTACATAACAATAGCCTTTCTTGACGCACAGAATTGATTCTCGTTAACAAACAAAAATTGAAGTAGACGTGTTCTACCGCAAGTGATATATAAGTAAGCGATTGCTGAAATAGACAAACGTACAAAAGACTTCATTAAATACTGTTATGAAAATTCCACACTCTATGATTTGATTCTGCGTGAAAGCCATTCAATTTTCTAAGTATCCAATTTTCAAGAAAGTGGAAAACCAAGTAGGCATTTATGACAACTTAGTTGCCTCTTGAAGCTGACGACTAGTAGAAACGTCCCGATATAGTTTGGTACTAATAACTTGTTTTTAAAAGGCTATATACACAGAATATATGCGGAAGGCGAGTCAATAGAGTTGAACTGCAATATTCGAATGGACAAGATCAGAATAGGCATTGAAATACAAGTTCCTGTAAATGGTTTGTAAATGGATCTTCAAAGCATTGTCAATAAAACTTACACTATCCTAAAAGTCACAATTCGGGGGTACGAGCTTAACCACAAAGAGGTTGAATAAATATGCAAAAGTCACAAAATATGTTACAATATGTATAGCTTTTATCAGTGCGAAGACTCTCAATTCTATTCAGCCGTGTCTGATCAACTAATTTGTTTGTTTAGTAATCCGCCCCTCCATATATGCGTCTATGAAGATGTTGCGATTCCACGATTTGTGCGGGTAATTTTATTTTACAATTTAGTAGCTGATCGATCATAAATAGTAGGTAAAGACCTGAATTTTGCGTTGAACATATTAACCATAACTATACCGATAGTTGTAAAGATGAAAGCGATTGCAAATAACTTGCTAATAACTTCAGTTGCAGATTTTTTATTTTTTTTTATTTTTATAGAGGCAGAGGGTGTATAAGTTTAGCTACAAAGTGATTACAAATTTTTTGTTCATTTACATTTACCATGTTGGTGAGTATCACTGCTATCATATTAATTCTCATTATAATGAAAAAGAACTAAAGTGCTTGTTGTCATGAATTCATATAGTTTTTCCGTTTTGTCTCTATTGCGTGACTTCGGGTTTCCGTTAGCAGCAGAATGGCGAAAAATAGCTTATGCTTTGTTATCTCAGTTCATTCGAATTTCCATTGTAGCCTCATTTATTAGTGAACAATTTCTGCTAGTACAGAACACAAATCTGCGAGCAAAAGGCGTAGTCTTGTTAATACAAAAGTTATTTCGATTAGCACAAAATATGACTTAGTTAATAAATTATCTACTTTACTTTGTAAAAGGCATCAATACGAAGCAGACACTGTTCACCAGAACGAGTAATTCGGATGGCATAAAACAAAACTAAACTAATATGAAATGTAAAACTATTACCGCGAAACGTACCTTGATTAAAAGATTTAATTCAAAAGCTAAACGATATACTTAGGTTAGTAACGGGTATTGTAATAAGCAACAAACGATGAAACACAGTTAGCGTAAGAAATATATTGTGCAGCTGAGCTTTGTCATAAAACGTACACGAACAGCAGAAAAGAAAACGAAAAGCGTATTTTAACCGCAGACAAATGCTTGTCTTCTGTATTTGCGCATCTCTTCAGGAGTTACGCATTTCCTACTGCTTGGAAAGGCAAGTCTAGAAATAAGAAGTTAACTTAAGCAAATGTTCAGAAGCGTGAATGAACTTGAATTCAAACTGTAATCCTTATTAAATATATGCAAAGTTTGCCCGGAAGAAGTGATTGAGTGATTATAACCACACACATAATGAACTGACAACGCTTTTTATTACGATTACTAGTCCGCCGTTTTAACGGTCTTTCAAAAAAGCACCTGAATGCAAGTTAAATGGGTAGAGCGTTGAACAATTGCAAAACTTTTTTTGAGTTGATAATATTTTTAATTTTGACATATATTGTTTACGAATTGTTAAGAAGTCAAAAAAATTTAACTTACACTGTGGTATGCAGTGAAATTGAATACAAAAGCCCCCATTATTCTCTTTCATTCTGTTTCTATTTGCTCTTCCGCTAAAAAGTCATAAATTTTAATTAAACAATCAACCATAAAATTAAACAAAAAGAAACTAAAGAGATACATACCCTTACCTAAAATATGAGCCACCGTAACTCGAATAAAAAATGCAACAAAGAAATAAATTTGTTGCATACACCGAACTTTTTTATATCTACCACTTATTTTTTAATTTTTTTATCTTATTGTTTAATTAAATTTAAGATATTTTAATTGCAATTCATTTCCCCTCTCTTAAATAATAGATAGATTTTTTATTTAAAATTTTTTAGCTTCATTATAAGCTAAATCTGGGCTGTTTTGGGAGAGTAACAGATTTCGTAAGCGTTTGCTTTTCTTGTTATTTAATATATGGACGCACGCCTAATGTAACTTAGCCATAAATTCAGAAAGTATAGTTCAAATTTTTGAAACCCTCAAACAGAGCCGGTATGCTTGCGAGTTTAAAGGGCGGATTTTTAATCTTCAGTTTTTTGCGTAGTCGCGGAACGCTGCGGTTAATTTTTTAATCTTAACATAAAACAATTTAAAAAATAAAATTTTTTGTTCTAACGAATTTTAAGATTATGCCCATGTTGGCATCAAACAAAATATAAGCAAACTTATAGGAAGCGTCGCCGACATCCATTGTGCCATTCTGCTTGATCATACTTCTTCGCGTTATATGAGTATGTGATAAATCGAGCATGCCCACTCTTGCGTGCAAATACAAATAACTGTTAACTAAAAATTCTCGTGGTTCATTGAAAATTCAACGGTTGGGAGCTTCATTAGGTTTTTGTTTTTGTATTTTTGTTTATTAACATCATAACAGTTGGCTGGTAATTGGAAAATTTGTAAATATTTAATCAACCCAAACAATAACAACAACAGCAACGATAATAACAATAACAATAACAAACAGTATGTAGCGATGACATTGGCATGAAATAATGAAAATCACTTGAAAAATTTAGTAGACTTTTATTAGCCAATAGTTTGCATTATTTTTAAGATTATTTTTGATGCACTCAACGGGGACGCATATCAAAATGACATTCAAAAAGCTGATGTTTTCTATTGTGTTCTGTAATCAAGATGGACTCAAGCTTATTAAGAACGCAAACCAATGCAACAGCCTTTAAAAATTCAATAAAGAAAAAATAATGTTCGGAAAAATTATTAAGCATTAAGTGACAAAATATGGTTTTTTTTTTTTTAAATATTAAAAATGCCTCGACGGAGCCACACTTGTGAGTGTTCCTTAATGTGAAAGCGCGTACGGCCCATCAAAGCTTGGCTGGTGCAAATTTGAAACTAGGGAAGATCCAAAATATATTTAATGTAGATGAGTATCGCTAAAGAAATTAGGATGTTTTGAAAGACTGAGGTTTGAAAACAGGTAATCTTTTATTAATACATAGTGCACAAATTAAGAGGTAACGTCATTCTTAATAAAAAAAAAACATATTTTTGACAAATTAATAGACTGGTAATATTCAGGGAGCTCATTAAGCCAATATTTTACTATTGAAAAATTTTTTTTTTTTTTGAAAAAAAATTCAAAAATAGTAACTTTGTCCATTTCCTGAAGCACTTTCAATTTAACATGTTCTACGACCCATCTTTTTATTGCAAACGTAAATCTAAAAAAAAAAACAAGGAGGAAAATTAAATTCGATCGGGGCCGAATCTTTTACACCCATCACCGTTTACGGCAAAAAAGGACAAGAGAACTGAAAGAACAAAATTCTCATGCCCTGTAATTACTGAAAAGTTGCGCAAAAAGACAGATGGACGGACGAATAGGCGGACGTGCTTAGATGCATTCGAAATTTGAAACTGGCCAAGAATTTGTACACTTTATAATGTTTATGAAGCTTGTTTCTGCGCGCAAACTACGCTACCCTACTATACACTATATTTGGCAGGCGCGGTCAATTTTTTCCATTTTGTGCTATCAAATGCTATAGCCCATAGAATACGCTTTCAAATTTTTGTGCATTTTTGTAATGAGCAAAAAACCAAATTTTCATTCTCTTTGACAAAACAGAGGTGGTCTCAGTTTACGTGGTGCTGTGGGCGTGTCCTTTGATCGATTTGGCCCATTTTCAATACCAACCTGCATGCAAGAAATTTCAGTGATTCTGCCAAATTTGAGGTCGATAGTTTCATTTTTGCGGCCAGGAGAATGTTTACAGCAGACATTACACAGATGGACAGACGGACATGTTTAAACGATTAAGAATTTGATGCTGATCAGAAAATATATACTTTGAGGGGTCTCTAATGCTTCCTTCTGGGCGTTGTAAACGTTTTGGCAAAATGAATATACCCCTCATCTTTCGGTGATGGATATAAAAAAATTGAAATGTTTGAAATAAAATCTTAATGCCTCTCCTTCTTGCGCAAGCTGCTCATGCAAGTGTGGTCGTCACTTCTGTATTCTCACCCACTGAAAACTCTCTACCTGCAAATCCTATTGTTACTAGTAAGAATGACATTTGCTTGTCGACCGTAACCCCCAGAAAGTTAATATTCGTGTCAAGACTGGCGCCTGACACCTATGAATCCAACATAAAAGTTTATCTTGTTGCAAAACTCCCATCCGCCAATATAAAGCGTGTTAGCATTTTTAAATTGGCCACATCTCCACATAGTGCTACCTCGTCTTTTAAGGTGTTAGTTAATTCCGACTAAAAACATGAAAATTTTGTTAAATAAACCACTGTGGCCAGTCCTTAATTAAGAAATTCATTCCTCGGGATCGACCCCATAGTAGTAATTCGGTAGCTCTTGCATCCTCAAAAACCTAAACCTTTCTTCAGGCCCAGTAACTTGCATTTATCAAAGTGTTATGGGCCTGAACTCAAAAATTCACTTTACCTTCCTAACTTCAGCGACAACGGAGGTTCCCTGTTTGGCGTCCATTGAAACTTGGTTAAAACCCAATTTACGTTCGTCGGGACTTTTCCACATTTCTTTCCAGATTATCAGAAAGGATAGACTGAATCGCACTAGCGGTGCTGTTTTAATTGCCATATCTACCGCGGTCCCGTCCTATTCATTCGAATTTTCTACTTCTCCTAACGTTGAATTTATTGCCATTCGGGCGAAAATTGGCAGTAAACAGTGATATGTAACTTGTTCCTATATTCCGGCAAATGCAGGTACCTCTAATTATAAGAAACATGCTGTCCTCATTTGTGACGTGGCCGAACTTCAATTTGCCAAAAGTCACTTGGTGTTACAGTAATAATTCTGACTGTGTGGTCCCCACTTCAACCTCTGATAGAGCTATTGTGTTTTTCAATACGAATGCACTATTAACTGTAATGACAACCTGCTTGACCTTTGCTTTGTCATCTTTTAGTTTACTTGAGGATTTATATCACTCAGCAGTTTATATTTCCGCTTATTATAGACATGATGGTCCGTTGTACCATTCTGATGTCCTTCAATAAACATTGTGATTTTAACAAGACCAATATGTTACTGCTTGAATCCCATCTTCCCCACATTATGCTTGATTTCTCTGCTGGAAATACTGGATATCGTAATGTCTTCGTTCTATAATGTATTAAACCCAGCTATTTCTGCATCCGCCATGGTACTCGCCTTGGTTTAAGAAGCCAAGAACAGAAAAAACAAAATTTGCAAAAAATTTATGAAAAGTGGTTCTGTTTCAATTTCGCTTATTCTGCATCAAGGCGTAGATTTAATTTGCTCAACCACGAAAATTGTTGCAGATACCTTCAACCGATAAAATCCTCACGGCTTAATTCTAAATATTTACTTAAGTTTATCAACTCCAAAAGAAAACTCTCCATATATCCATCGCATGTTTCTTCCATTGGCTCTAAGCCCTCTGATGAAATTGAAGCCTCGAATCTCTTTGCGGACTACGAAATTTTACAGCTGCTAATTCTGATTCATATGTCAACTATCCGCATCTGATATCTAACTCTTTTTGATTTATAACTAGGCCATTTCAGAAAATGATGTTTTAGGTGGTTAAAGGTCTTTAAAATCTAGTTCTGTGGCTGGATCTGATAAGGTTCCATAATGTATAGTTAAAACATACTCCGCCGTGTTATGTGGTATTATCTCCACATACAACAACTTTTTCATTAGTCTTTAAAATAAGGTGTTTTATCTTCGTGCTTGAAGAGTAGTTTCCGTATTCCAATTCACAAATGTAAAAATAGACATCACGTGGGGAACTATAGAGGCAACGCGAAATTGAGTGTCTTACCCAAATTGTTTAAGTGAACTGTTGCTCATCACCTAGCTTTTGCTGTTAAATCTTAGATCTACTGTCATTAATCTCTTAGGGTCTACTTGCCATGGTTTCAAAGCTTTTTCTCTCTGTGGCTCTCGCACCGATGTCGTATATACTGATTTTAGCAAAGCGTTTCCCTTTAATAACAATAACTTATAGATGTAAACACTGTATGCCTCTGGCTTTCTTTTGTACATAATGAAATGGATAGGATCTTATCTGCGTCACAGATCATTCAGGGTTCTGTTTAACTTCATTACCTCGGATGAATTTCCCGCGACATCTGGTGTCCGTCAAGGTAGCCACTTAGAATCGCTTTTATTTAATTTGTACATTAATGTACACTGACGATGTAAACTAATTTCTTCCTTTTTCTTTGAATTGCAATTATACCATCTTCCAACTGACTCAAATAATTTGGTTACATGGTGCTCGTTAAATTTGATAAAGTTAAATATAAAAAAATGCAAGAAGAAAGTCATTCATTTATTACTGAATATTTCATTGACTCACACAAGTTGGAAACGTTGATTCATTCATTGGTTTAGGGTTCCACTCGACCGAAGACTACGTTTTAATTTGCACATTGAGCTCTGTTTAAGTAAGGCTAGGTCCGCCCGTGGCTTCATTAAGAGATAGTCCAAAAAGCTGAAGGATCTTTACATTACAAAAAAGCTACACATGTGCTTAGTTAGACGAATACTTGAGTCAGTACTCGGTTGTATGATCTCCCTTCTAGAAATGTTATGTAGATTCAATTGAATCAGCTCAAAAGCAATTCTTGCTGTTTGCCCTTAGGAATTTGGGTTGAGACCCGCTTGTCTCTTTGCCTCCTTATTAAAATAGTTTGCTTCCGTTATTTTTGCCGTCACTTAAGAAATGTAGACTCTTAATTAAGTTAATTAATGGTACTATCGGTACGTCTACATTACTTGGTGAGATAAGCTTTAATGTCGCTAAGCGCTTTTCCAAGCACTTCAGGTTCATTAAGCTGAGTCAATGTAAATACAATTATGAGCTGCTTAACCCGTTTAGAGTTGTTTGCAGAAGCTATCACTTAGTCTCAATGTCGGATTCCATAAAATCTATCAAAACAATTTCGCTTAATACGTCGTATTTAAACTAAGTTTTTACCTTAATAACTTATTATGATTCGGAAATTGATTGATGTTGCTTATTATATCGGTTGCCAAGCTTTTGCATGTTTGCAATGGCTTAGGGGTTCATCTGCAATTTCGTTCTGTGCTGGTTGTGGATGTGCTCTGTGCTAGCTGTGTACATGTTTTTCTTCTTATTTTTTATACATGAATTATTATTTAATAAATCTTTTTTTCTCCTTATGTACTTTACACTAGTTTTTAATATTAATTAGTAAAAGATTTACTTCTAACAGTTAATTGAACTCGACTGTTAATTTGTTTTAGTTGAGTTTCGTACGTAAATATATAAAATAATATAATAATAATAAATAGAGAAATAGAAAATAACCGATGAAAACGATCATAAAGGAAAAGATATAAAACGATGCAAAATAAATCTTAAACGCATATATTTGGCAAATTTACCAAATTTATGCATTCTATAAAGTTAATGAAACTACATTTAGAGTAAAATATTTGAAAAGCTTTAATGATTTATTGCTCACTTTGTATCGTCCGAATCCGCACCCTCCAACTTAATTTTAAGCTATCATTCTAGGTGTAAGCGACCAATATACAATTTAAGGAAAAATAGTGGAGTGAAAACATTATGGTGAAGCAGGTATATTATTAAATACCGTATATAACCGTATGACTTCTCAAAACAAGGTGCTACTTGGAGAGTTGTCGCATAGGGGGTCCTGGTCCGAGCTCTTTTAAAAAGGGTTCGTCCCCAACCCATCAGTGTACCAAATTTCATCAAAATATCTTAAAAATGCGGTTTGCAGTTTGAACAAAAAAAAAAAAACAAGACGGACGGATACCACATCCGCACAGACATTCCCTAATCAAATCAGAAAATGATTCTAAATCGGTCGGTACAATAGGCGGTGGGTCTATTTCAAAGTTTTCTACGTGCTGCAAACATCGCAAGCACAAATTTAATACACGCCTGTACCAAAAATAATGTAGCTTATAATAAATATACGCAAGCAACATATGAAAAATAGAATTAAGAAAATTAATCTAAAAATAAATATGCGTTGATGGTTTGATAAATGAAATAAAGCATTGTTGTTGACTTTAGTGGTTGAGCTAAGCAAAACAAAATGTTTGCTTAAACGTAAGGATAAAAAGACAAGACTAGTTAAGCGATTCTTCCATGATCAGAAAATATTTCAATATGGTTGGAAAATTTTGATTTGGTATATAAACTCATTAGAAAGTGCCTATAAACTCAAAGAAGAGATGAAATGAGCCCAAGAAATTAGCTCAGGATTTTAATAACATGAGCAATAAGTGGCGCAAGTGTAATTGTGATTTGTCCCACAAAAACCTGAATTCATCTTTTTGAATTGCAAGCTCGATTTTCAATATTATTAGAAGTACTCGATGCAAATTATACTTGTAGAGTGGCGAATAGCGGATCTTCGAATGAAGTGCCTACGGTGTGGAAACCAGCATTTGGACAACGACTATTTAGCTACGCATTGCGTGGACCGCAACCACACATTCTACCGGGCTGAAACTCAATGCTACTAATTTTTTTGTGTGTATTTCAACCTTTCCGTTAGGTGATCAAGTTCTAACCGGTCGCTTACAAAGCGCCGTAAATAGAATAAAATATTTTATTTCCTTTGATGTTTCTTTAATCCTCAGCCTTTCACTTGACTTTTAATTATTGTCTAATATTTTGGAATTCCAAAAATTATTTTTCTAATCTTTGTAATCTGATTAAATTTGATAACGCCATCGAAAACGATTATCTGCTGTTTGATTAATTGTTTTAAGGTTTCGAAATTACCTTTTTAAAATCATAGAATATGACAATACCGTCTTAAAAACAAGTGCGAGCATTACGGTTGGACAAGGCCGACTAATAAATACCCTACCCGCAATAATACATCAAACAGTACACATTATTTTCAAGCAAAGGCATGCTTTCCATGAAAGCACTCACATTGAAGGATGACCAAAACATCATATGACGTGATCCAACTTAATGAACTTAATTTACGTCTCAAAAATTTTTATAAATTTCGCAGTGTCTGTCACAGAAAACTGGAAATTATACTTTCTCTCCATATAAGGGACTGCCTTTCATCATAATCCTTATGTATGTTAGTGTTTAAAAAATAGACATGTGTAAGCCAAAGACCCTATTGTTCATTTTTTGGTTAGTTTGCTACTATGGATCAAAATAAACGATTAAAAATGGCACCGTTTTCTGAAGGGGTTATTATTGATGAGATATTTTATATAAAGTGCGGTCCAAGAAATATGCCTATTTGACTTAAAATTTGGTCCACTTAATTTTCATGTCAAATTACACATTTGCATCGTGAAACGTTAACAATTAGGTCTTTTTGCTATATAGGGATCTACATTTCCTTGTAAGCGCCGGTATCCAAAAAATAGATCTAAATCGTCTAAATTCAGATTTACTATTATGTACCAATACAACCAAACCACTGTGAAATATTGAAAATCAAACCTTCTTACCATATAAACATTCTGCTTCCGTGAAGACAGTTATATGGAAAGGGGTTCAAAAAATTACTTAAGCCAATCCAAGTTTTTCATACGACGAAATGCTATTATTGCAACGAGTTTTTTCGAGAAATTTTTGAACATTGCAACTTTTTTCCAAATAAAGGAGTTTTTAATATAAGATGTTATAAGGGGAGTGGTTGTAAAAAATGGATCGATCTGAAAGATTTTCAATAGGGTTTCTTCAAAACACGTCCGTGTCTCAAATTTCATTAAAATATTTCAAAAATAGCGAGCTGTAAATTGAACACAAATTTACATTGACAGACAACATACGGGTAGAATCATTTTCTGAATCGATCGGCATTATAAAAGGTGGGTCCGTCGTAAGTTCTTCTGAATATTACATAGGTCCGCACAAACTTTATGTACCCTCCACCACAGGTGGAATAAGGTAAAATAACTTTTCCAAATTAAAGTAAATCGTTTTTGTTGATTGCTTTCAATATTTCGTTAAATATGCATTGAGTAAACGCAAATTTCGAATATATTTATGTTGTTTGTTTATCCACCTACAGACAAAATATCTTCGAGCTATACAACATGTAAAACACAAGTGAGAAAATGAGAGGAACAGTTATGTAATAGATAACATTTCAGGTAGCAAATGATGTCCTAAAGACTTAACTAATTAAACAACAACGAAAATTTTGGGGAAATATGCAGCAAAAGAAAAAAAAATGGCACATTTTTCGGCAGAACAAAATGAATGGAACGATGACGGTAGTAAGCCATCTATAAAAACTGATGAATTCATTATACTATAAAATAAAAAAAAGAAATGACAGGAGGAGTGTAGACAGTATGCTAGCGGCTCACCCTTAGGACAGCGTCTTTAAAGTTATTAATAGAATCCGCTGATGGATTAAACAATAAAGATTCTTATTATACCCTATACAAAGCAGCCGGCAAGAGTTGTGAAGTTGGTGGTTTGTGATTTAGTAAGATAAATAAGTCGATTCATAGTACTTCGTAAATTTATCAGATACATTGATAGGGAGGAGGTGGAAAAGGACAAAATGTTATACCCTTAATTAATTTTATGATAATGATCGCTCATAACGCTTAGCGTCTTTTCTCTAATGTAAAGAATATCTTTTAGTCGACTAGGAAAGTTAGCAAATTTCCAGCGGGAAGTTATATTAAAATTTCAAGAAAAAAGTTTCTTCCAAACAAGGAGTTTTCTACATATTGCAGGATATTGAAAAGCAATGAAGACAAAAATTGATTTTTCGAAAAGTTCGTTATGGTTCCTTCCCCTAACATGCTGTCACCTGGTGAAATATTTACTTTAAGCAAGCAAGTCTGTAGCTAATTTTTACATCGAAAAAATGCAAGAAAGTAAAACGCCGATCGTTGTGCACGCACTTGTCCTTCAATCACTATTTCATTTGTTCTATTGTCCTAAGTTAGATTGCTGTTTCCACTTGTTTTTGTTTACTTTATGCGCTAATTATAATAATAAAGTAGACTGCTGTCAAAAATTTTTTTTTCAATCATAAAGCACGTACTCTCTCTCTCTACATATATTTATAAAATAGTCGTCTATATATATATATATATATATGTATATATTATGAAAATATGTTAAAAATGTTACTTTTGCTATAAATGCTTTATTGCCGTACAAATAAATGCTTTATTAAGCACATGTGGGAAAATAGATAAAAACAAAATTTCGCGCTATTTAATAATTACAGAGGTATATAATGATGATCATGTACGTGAGAAAGCCACCGGACAATTTGTAATTTTGCTGAAGGTAAAAGCCGCAGCGCAGCACAGCTGAAGTGGGGAATGTGCTTAGATATTCCGATGATTTTTTATAGATCGTAATTCGATTGCTATACTATTTTATGAGTTGTGGCCGGACTTCATAGCAGGAATACATATGCGGTAGCAAATATAGAGATATAGGGTATTATAACGGAATTAACTTTACCTGGAAAAATTTGGAAAACCTAAGTAATCTAAGAATAGAAAAAAAAGATGAGCACTTTGCTAGTACAAAGAGGCGTTCAATTTAACTTATCGATACGGTTACTTGGGTTAATCGAAATTGCTTACAGCATTGCAAAGACTTGTTTGAGAAAGATGCTCTATAAAATGGATTCGGCCTTTCTTCTTCGCTATGCAAGCATCACTGTAACGTACACAGCAATACGAGTAAGTTTCTTATTGACAGGATTGAAATAAGGAAAGTTTGTATTTTGGGCGATATTTATGTTGGGTGATTGTTAACATACACGAGAGGAAAATTTAGCACTAAAATTCAATCAAACGAAGCCATCGGTTGAAAGTGGTGATTATGACGCCGAAATAGATTTTGCTTAGCGGAAATGTAACACCATGCTCTTATGCTTTCCTTCCTTATTTCCTTGCTTTCCTTGCAAGGGCTAAAGCAAAAAACAGGCGAGTAAAAATTATTGAGCCTAATGAACCAAATGAATGAAAAAAAAGTAGTGACTTCCGAAAGAGGAAATCACGATAATTCTCCTTGTAAACGTTCCTTTGCCAAAGGAAAACTTAATGGATATTTATGCACAATTTTATGGGATACCAAGCTATCCACACATAAATTACTTTTGAGCTGTCTGACGTCTTCAATGATAATAACCATATGGTAGGATCGATATTTTAGAGATGGCATCATAAATCAGGGACGAAAGAGGTTCACATTTGCTCTTGTAGATTGTCTTGCAAACGTACGTGCATATATATCTCAATACGATACAGAATATATTTATATTGTAGCGAGGCTCGTGTAAAAAAATCGCAGCAAACGGTATATATTTTGAGACCAATAAATTTTCTCTTCGGGCTTACATATTATAGATTATTTCAAACACGTATACATTTCTTTGAACGATGTAAAAAGTATGTCGGCATCCTTGTTTTGGAAAACTGTAGGCCACACAACGCTCCGGTTTGTACTCCATGGACTCCATATAACAAACATGTTACCTAAAATACAGAGTAAAAGACCGAAGCTTCGCGAAATGGACTTGGACGTTAAATAAATGCACAAATGAAAAAATCATTGGTTGCCGGGAAAGCAAAATTATCCGTGTTGCACTTGCTTTGAAATTGTCTTATCACCTACAAAAAGAAAATTAAATGCAAATAAATTTGAAATTTGGCTGTGATTCAAAGCGAAAAAACATTTAAAAGCATGATGTTTAGCGTAAGCAATTGTTAATTGATGGTATCACATTTTAGTTAAGGCACTTAATGGATTCCCTGCTTTACACCACCAACTTTATTCTGGCGTTGTGGCTGATGACCAGTGATACCAAAAAGTTAATGGGTTTGCTTTTCATAGCTTTTGTCACTTTGTATCAAGAAACACTCCCGAAATCAACTCTGTTGTACAAAAATGTTCTTCAGTCGTGAAAACCTCCTAAACAAATGCTAGCAACTGCTTTGTGACTTGCAACGTTTTGTAATAAAAACGCAATATTTCACCAACACACCTAAAGATTCTCATTCTTTGCTAGTCCTCTGCAGCAACTGAGTACTATGTAGCGTGCATTTTAACGGTGAGTTACTTATGTGCTTAAGCTCCTTGCACTTCAAAGGCAAGCTTGTGAAAAATTAGAAATTGAACTAAAAAAAAATGCAGTGTTTCCCACTCAGGCCAAAAATCTTTCTCCTTGTTCTTATATTCTGTAAATTTTGAAAATTACACGTACGCGTGCCTGTATGGTGGATCATTGATCGCAAAGGGTCCTGCTGAATAACATCACCACTATTCACTTTTAGCTCAGGGAGCTCTTCCGTCTAATTCTCTACACCAGGACTAATAAAAGCAATTTTTCATTGAGTTTTCAAAGAAACGGCGTTACTTTGCCTGTGGGCATTTGCTAACCTACATCTTTTGCATATGAAAATATTTCTTTTTATTAATTATTATTACAAAAAAGCTTACGACTTAGGTTTTGGCAGCTTTAAATAGATCAACTTCTGTAAATGTGGGAAGCGTTACTTTTGTGCCTATTTTTATGGACCTAGGCTAGCAGACGTAGAGTAAGGCCACACCTTCGTGCCATGTGCAGGCAAATAACCATTATGATGGCAAGGCGGACGATTAACACCGACAACAAAAACAATTAGTTCTTCCTCGACTGTTTGGGAGATCAAACGTTGTCAACAACAATTAATGAATTTCGACTGTGCAATACGCAATCTTTCGTCATAGCGGCTTTAGGCATCGTATTGCAAAATATGTCTACGAAGCAGTAGCAGCACTGGGCTAGAATGTGTTATCTTTCCGCCTATTCATCATACAGATCTTTTTTAATTCTAGTCAACCTTAATTTCAATTGAATCGATCGATTATTTAACCGAGCAAAGGATACAAAAATTTTATTATATCCATAAAATAGCTCCTTAAAGGATCGCTTGCCCATCCAACGCAGAATTTATCTTTTAAGAGAAAGATGGAAAGGGCGTATATCTGACGATGAGTGATGTCTTGCTTACAAAATATTTTTTATCATCCCTTTTTATAAACGCTTCTTTTTGTTTCATAAAGAAACCAATAAAAGATTACTTCGGAATGTAGTGCACCCTATAAGTTACCTGCTGTATGCAGATCTAAAGTGAGCTGCAAGAAGGACTTTATAGAATGAGAGGAAAAATCTCCTAATTTTCTATTGAAATTTTTATAAAAAGTTATATAAAGTATATGTTATAAAAATTTTTAAAAATAACAAAATGAAAATTTTCTAAAAAAAAAAAAATATTAAAAAGATAGAAAAATCTCTTAGAAGTACAGAATAATAATTTAGGCAAAATGGTTTGCAGTGCACGTAATGAAAAATGGTTTCACCTTTTATATCTCATCGCACTTAAACAATTCTTGTAGAGTGGTGCAAATGTTAGGACAAACTTTTCTATTTACTTCAAAAACTTAAACAACCATATCCTTCTTAGAGTTTTCCATTAGATTCTACAATTAGCTCGAAAACGTCTCCATTGCGTATCAAGATGATGAGAATAAATAACAAATAGTTATATTATCCTTGTAAAGCCTTTACATTGTTAAAAAAAAGGATTTATAAAAGTATATCATTGAAACGGATTAAAAAAAGTTGAAAATTAAGTTTTTGGAAGCTTTACTTGAATTATGAAAAATTTTTTTGGAAGCGCACACAAACTATTTAGTTTTTATGATACAAAAAGAAGTTTTAAATTTTCATCTTTGTTAATAGAGAGAAAACAAAGGATATTTTAAATAAAAAATTATTTTATTATTTAAAGAAAAAACATTTTTTTTGTTTTTAGTTGAGTAACTATTATAAAGTTTAACAAGATTGTTTGTGCACACAAAGTAGCAACCGAAACTGGGTCACTCATACGTCGACGACGATGACGACGACGTGTAGGTTTTAAGGGAAAATATATCAAAGGCATTATTATTATGAATGAGATGCACAAACAAACCCACGCATGTACGCGCATACGTACTATGCATTTGTATATATGTTTATATGTATGCATATGTATATATATATGTATATACACGGATTTTCATAATATTGGGAGTAATTTCCTCGTTTTTGTTTCACTTTTTGTTTCTTTTTTTTCAAAACTATTTTACAGGTAGTTTTTTCAAAAGACTAGTTAGCTTCCATTACCATGAGCCTTGTTGGGCGTTCTTTCCATATGTGTGTTTAATCCAAAAATGAACATCATTATTACGTATTCCAGCAACATTTCATTTGAAGTTGTCACACGTTGAGGCGATACCGTTGTGTTTAACTTGTTTGAATAAACATTTATTTCTTGTTTGCTTAGCGGTTACCGATCACAGTGTAAAAGAAAATATCAATTATTTATTATAAACGATTAAATCTTTGTAGAGATTAGACGCAAGCGTGGGGTCATTTCACCTTAAAATATGTTAAAATAAAAATAAAGTCCATTCAGGTCCACGAAACCTACAATTTTTCACTATACATGTGACGATACTGTAATTGCTGACATATTCTTATTTGAAATATCATTTCATTTATATACAGAGTTTTAACTTTTCTCGGCTTTCGTTTGTTTATTTATTGCTCTGGTTACAGTATTTTTAGTTTAAAACATCGTAGATCTCTTAAATATTTTATAGTCTTAGGTTAGGTTAGGGTTTGAAAACCGTTATCATTTCGCTTTCATGGAGTGCGGGTTCAATGTGTTGTAATCGCATTAAAACAACAACAATAACTGTTTGTTTTATCACTGTACGTTTATTGGAATTTTTTTTTTTACATAACGCTTTGTTCAAGAACGAAGCTACACAGAAATTATACGAGCTCTAATATCACGAAACGAATTGTTTGCGAAAGGGAAATTGAGTAGCAGCGATTATAGGAGCAACAACAACGGCAAAACACGGAAGACATGTTAGCTTTTCCGTAAAATCCACTTTAACGTCCCTACGTAGCAACGTGCAACCAACAACTAAATGACAAAAATCATTTTGAAAGATTTGCAGGTTACGTTTGTGCTTAATGCTTAATGTTCGAAAGCAACGTTTATCACAGAGGAATGGCAGGAAAGTGAAACAAAGAGTAAAAAGAGAATATCGGAGATATTTTGCTTACAAACAGAGTTTGCGCAGTTATTTTCCTTATGTTTAGCAACAATTTTTTCGTCGCGTATGTGTTTTAAGACATATCTTCATTATCTTCTTTTGTTCTTGTGATTTAAATTTTACAAGTTTACACAAGCATCATATAAAAACTTAAAAACAAACATTGTGTATGTGTTCATATTATTATTGTTTTTATAAAAACTTTTTTACTAATGTTATCCTATGATATTTATTCGCATAAGAGTATTTTACAGTTTTTGCTTTTCCTGTTTAGATGTATGGATGTTGGAAGAAAATCATCTCATCATATTGCGCTCACGTGTACGTATCGTGCGTTCCATATTATTCTAACTCTTAAGAAGTCTTCAGTCAGTTGTTTATTATAAATTGATATTGCGGCTGAATGCCTGACTTATACAAAAACTGACGCCCTTTTTAGATACTGCAAGCAAAGATCTTCTAACCGAAATGATCTATTTGTTGCACATTCAGTTAATCTCGGTTTGCTGTTTAAATGTTTTTATGTATGTACTATGTCATGCACCATTTTCGCTCTGCCCTTTTTGACGATTTTGGTAAGAAAAATGGGTGATAAAGACATTTCGGAATATGTCCAATAAAGGAGCTGGTAACTAAGATACCCTGCCTGCTGCATAACAAATTTGAAGTAAGATGGAAAACTGCAGTTTTCCCATTCAGTCGATAATTGCACTAAAATCAGCAAAATGGCGGATAATATTATATATCGACTTTATTACATGTTTTTGTTCGTTTTTGAAACGGTTGTTAGCTCTTTTCCGTTACAGGCGAATCGCATGTTTGCTCTAAAATGTCGGTGTCAACTTGCCTCTGCCTGTCGGGACCTATTCTAGAAGAGCAACAAAGTGTTAAACAGGAACCAGGAACAGAAAGTGTTAAACATGTGATTCGACGAACAGATGCGCGCACCTACAAATGGATGGATGAGAAACTCGACGGATGAACAGATGGGCAGATTGATAGCTGGATATAATATTTGAGTAAAGAAGTGGATAGGCAAGTGAATGCGCGGAAGGAACGGACGGGTAGACACATGAATGAACCGATAAACAAGGCTACAGCTATATGGACGGAAGAGAAGTGTGATAAGAATTTCACGGAAAAAGGCAGGGAAAAGAAGAAATCATCGAACAGAGAGATACCTGTGCAAACAAGAAAAGAAAAATTGAAACATGCGGACAGAGCAGGGAACAGAGATATCAATAAACAAAAACATCGACGAATGGATAGCACACATACATGGACAAGCGGGTGCGCGAACAGGACGCAAGGGATAGACAGGCGCTTTTTTACATTCCACAGTACCTATAAAGTAAATTATAAAATAACATAAAGTGATGAGTAACCAATTTTCGCCAAAAACTTACCTACCATTATTTACTCGCTTCTGTGAGAAATTGATAACAAGAATATGTGCAGATATCTACCTGTGTCATCACGTTGACACAGTCATTTCTTCTCTTTCCATTGATATATCAGTGCAGATGTCACAATTTACTTACGGGGTGTGTAAGTAATAATATAGTAAGTCACTATCGTTCTGTGACCCTTGCCACCATCTTGCAAATATACGTACGTTGCATATGCGAGTATAGAAGCGCTTATTTAATGAGAAACTATTCACGAAATATTTATATGTGTCAGCAAATATTTACACTTTATTTGCGACATTCAATTGAGTTATAAATCAAGGTCATCGTAATCAAGCCGTACTCCGTACGCATCATTTAATTCGTGTTAGCAAAATACAAGCAGCATCGTCGTCGCTGAAAAGTGTTGGTGTGCACTAGCTATATTATATGCATATAATGCACATGCATGTCTGTACCAATGTTTTTATAATATGTACGTTAATGTAATATTAATTATGTTAACTTTAACAAACACGTGCTCTACAGTATAATCCATTAAAATTAATTTGTTTTTGTAACTTTTGTATTACATGTATATCAGTTAGCATCCGCATATACTATATCCATATTTGGACAATTAAGAGCGGAAAATTATACGCTAAACTGAGTAAAGGCAACAACCGTTCAATGCCATACTTTAAAGCATATATATCAATCAAATGTATCTTTGTATGCGTATATGAAAGGGTATTCGCATATGTTACTGTTCCACAAAGTTTTGCATTTTAAATTGTGTCACACATATGAGACGCTTGACGCACTCGCGTACATACTTGCTTCACAGAGTTGAATATTTAAATATATATATGGTTTTTATATGCATGCATCGATTTCAACGGCATATTTCGTGCACTGTTTTAATATTTCTACAGTAAACAAAAAAATATTGAGCTTAATTATTGAGAAAAAGTTAGTGCACGTGGTTATTAAATGTGTGAGTGCATAAAGCTGATCTATTCATCCGTAGATAGTTTAGTTAATCGATTATCCGTTCATTTGTCCACAATGCTGCGCTCCATAGAAGCGAACAAAATTATGCATTTTCTACGCACACACTCTGGCCATTCATCTGCTTGTACATGAGTTCCTCTGAATCTATGAGACAAGTATATATCAATCTTTTTCACTTATTCACTTGCTGTTTTGAAATAAATGTGCCCGTGTGTCCGTCTACTCATTCATCCATTTATATTCCTCTATCCATCTGCATGCCTATTATCATTTCAGTTACCATTTATTCGTCCGCCCATCACTTTGCTCATTAATTTGATCAATTTACCATCTGTTTATTCGTCCGTCCATACATTTGTTCATAACTTGATGGTTTTACCATCTCTTGCTTCGTCCACATATATATTCACCATAGGCTTAATTTTACCATCTAATCGCTTTTCCATACGTCTGCTCACTAATCTAATCATTTTACCATCTGCTCGTCTGTTCATCCGCCAATGCCATCAAAGAGTTAATTTGATCAATCACTTGTCTATCCATTTGTTTTGTTCAACGGATAAAACGGCGATGTGAGCATTTGTGCTCTATATGTCTCTGCGCAGAGGCGTTCATTATTCCTAAACTTATGAAAACGGTCTAACTTAACATTGAAAGCTGAAACTTTACACATGTAGTTTGGATTTAATTCTTCCGACTTATTTCAACCAAGACGTAACTTGTCTGCTAAAGCTAAAAATTGTTGTAGACATTCCGGCAATTTCTGTACCAATCAAATAAAGCAATGACGTATAAATAATTGCAGCCGATGTTTGAAATGGTAAGAGAGAGATTTCCATCTTTTCTTCCACTCTTTTTTTCTCGTCTTTTGATCGTACAGACTATATGAAAAATGCAAAGGGAAATAGTGAGTACTTTGAAATAATGTATATGGAAATTTTCTTCTTACTACATAGTTGTGTAGAAGTTAAGGGTTTGATAGTGATTTACACCTGTACACAGGTGCTAGTAAAAGCCGATTTGTTTATAAAAAAAAAGTGTTTTTTACAAACTTCTGTGTGGAATAGTAGTAGTAAGTGGAGTGCCTGTGCGTACGTGAGTAAGTGGACGAATCGCTTTTCGGTCATTATGAGAAGAGCACATATTTAAATAACAAAATGTCATTTTATGTATGTGTATACAAATTTGTTTTCGCTATAATTATTGTTAACTGCTGATATTAGTATTTCCGATTATTGTAAGTAGGTTAGCAGGAAAAATGAGCAAAATCAGAATAAAGAACAAAAAAGTGAAATAAATGCTACAGAAATGAACCGATAGATCAGAGAGTTCCAATGCTTTCATTCTAATATCTCGATTGTATGCAATCGTCGATGTTATTCGAATAAAAAATAAACAACTTTTTAATTAATTACACGTTTTATGAAAAATTATTAAGACATGGTAAGGAAAAAAAATTATTCATCAGAAATCGTTCGATCCCCCTTAAACTAGAAACCATCGTTTCCAGCACAGTGCACATTCGGTAAAGGCATACGACTAATCGATTGGACACCTTTCGTGCCAGGCGAATTAGGCAGATCTACTTACTGATTTGTCATCTTAAAAAAAAAAAAAAAAAAAAAAAAAAAAAAAATAACAAAATTTCACTCAGTCGTGACGGAATCTTTAATACACATCACCGTTTTCCTAAAAACAACAACAAATGTAAAGGAATCGAATTTTAATGTTCTACGTAAAAGTTTTTGTCGCATAGGTGTGTGAAATCTAGGTCGCTTCGAAATTCTTTTGCATATTTGTAGGTGATGTCTTCATTTTGCGAACGGATGAATGTTTATCGTAGCTACTACACAGTTGGGCAAACGGATTGGTGAATAACAAACAGGCGGACTTGCTTAGGTGCATTCCAAATTTGAAATTGGGATTTTGAATTGAGAATTTTTAAACTTAGGAGATTTTTGAAGCTTGTTTCAATAGAGATACTACAGCATCGTCCGTAGAATATACATTAAAATTTTTGTAAATTTATCGCCTTTAATGTATGAGTAATGAGCAAGAAACCAATTTTTTATTCCTTTTGAAAAACCAGTTTACGTAATATTGTAGGCGTTTCCTTTAACCGATTTGGCCCATTTTCAATACCAGCCTGTGTGCAAAACTGAAAGTCGATAGCTTCTTTTTTCCGGCCAGGAGAACATTTACAACACAGATAACACAGACGGATAATTGGACGGATGGACAGACGAACATGCATCAATTGATTCGGAATTTTCTGATCAAGAATATGTATACTTGGCGGAGCCTCTGACGCCTTCGTCCGGACGTTGCGAACGTTTTGACATCACTTTAAAAAATTAATATAATTAGTACTCTTTAAAATAACTAAGAAACTCTGGCACAGGAAGGAACTTAATACCCTGTTCACTAATGATTACGATTAGCTAACTGATTGTAATTAGGAGCAAATTTTTAAAATAATAAAACATGATTTCCATGACGGCATTTTAAATCATTTCATAAACTAATTAAAATAGCATTATTTGCGTATGTATGTAAAGCACACAGATGGAAAAATCAATAAACTCTTTATTTATTTTTAAAGAGGTAAATAGCATTTAATTTTTTTTTTTTTTTTTTTTGTTTTTCCGGAGCCCGCAAAGCGTCACTGCATTTAATTTCCGCGCCCACATAGAGACGACTTTAGCTTAAGCACCTACAATACATTAATTTCATCATGGTTTTCATCACAACGAAAAATTTGAGCTACGCCTTTGAATAGATTGTGCACGACTTTCGGCATAGCATTTACTTATGTCTGCGGCATACTGAAACCATGCATACACATGGACATACTGAACATAAGTTATTCATGTGTTTGAGTGTTTTCTATGCTTGTTTGACGCTTTGCTCTCTATGACATGAGAATGCATATATTATCAAAAGTTTTCGATTATTTGAATTGTTTGCAATGTCACCAACATTATGCGATTGTCGTTTGGTTGCTTCGTTGTTGTAAATGAATGCGACAAGACCATGACTTTTGTGAGGGTTGCTGGCGACAGCATTGATTCTTGGTTTAAGTATTTAAGTGCGTTATATAAATGGAAACCTACACAAGCTTGCTTTGAAGCGAAAAAGAAATTGTTTATTACCATTGTTGGAAAGCGAAAAGTTTCTTGCATTGAAAAATATTTGCCAAAATTTTATTGAAATTCATTGAAGGAAATTAAAGAAAGTAAAACCTTTGAATTGTAATTTTTTGAAAATCTATTATATTAGAACGTATCTTAGGTAAAAGAAAAATTTTATGGCTTTTTGCCCAATACGTTATCTTACATTCGCGTCATTTTGGTAAAATTAACTCTCTCAAGTCATATATGTCAGCATGTGCCAGATGTGACATAAGTTAATCTAACTTAAGAAAAATAATTAAAAAAAAAAACAAAATTATGATATTTGTTAAGTCTGTTGAAGGCATTTGAGTTTTGAAAATGGGTCAAAACCCACAAACGCAAAATGCGTCCAGGTTGACTACTCTACGGTGAAGGCAAAAAAATCAAGAAAAGGCGGACGTTTTATTTCAAGACACCGCTCTACTAATAATGATAATTTAGGATAAATTGGTCGAACGACATGCCCACAGTACTATGTAAAGTCATGACGCCTCTATTTCTCAAAAGGAGTAAAAAATTGTATTTTCACTCCTTACTCATAATGTAAAGGAAATAAACCTGCAAAGTTTTGGACAAAGCTGCAAGTCCTGCATCAAAATGGCACAAGTTGACGATGGCTACTCACCTATATATTGTGTGCTAATTTCTTCTTTTTTTTTCAAAACGTTTATACCGCACAGAAAAAAGCTTTAAAAGCCCCGTAAAGTATATAAATACTCTCCCAGTTTCCAAGTCGGAAAGCATCTAAGCAAGTCCATCTATGCAGCTGTGTGTAATATCTATGGTTAACAATCTCCCGTTCGCAAATATGAAGATATCGCCTACAAACTTACAAGACAATCAAACTTTTCAAAAGGTACGGGTCACAGCAGTTTGGGTTTTGCTTCTTAAAGCGCAACGTACACACCATATAAATTTCCACTTTTATTCGGAAAATAGGAAAAATCAGTCGCGCCCACCCGATATGACAGAGAATGAAAATTTTATTCTTTTCTTTTTTTTTTTTTTCGGAACACGATGATGATTATAAAATATTTGGTCACGACCGAACCCAATTTTCATATTTGTTTTATCTTCGATACTGTCACTACTGTTTAAATTTTTTATTGCTTTCTTACAAATCTGAACTCCACTCTAGACGTCATTAAGTCCATTAATTCTTTCTTAACTTATAAAACGGTTTTTGTTTGCTGCAGAGAGATCTTTTTAGTAAGCAGCTGAGCTTTTTCAAGTATTATCAGCCTGCAGAGTCAAAAATAAAATTATTATGATAAGTGGCTTACTTAAGATAGCATATTTATGAATTATATGGGATTATGTCGGTAAAATGCTTACGCTTACATTGCATGCAACATTATAACGCTAAGCTACATTACATATTGAAATACAAATGAATAACAGATGGGAAACGCGCGAGCACAATCCCATTCTTATTTTCTAATAAATTTTATTGCACGAGCATAAAAAATGTGGTTAGTTATATAGTAATATAAGTGAATGCATTTAAGACTTTGCCCCCAATTCAAAATATTCACATGCAACAGTTGTTGTGCACGATAATCATATCACATGCATTGCAATTTGCTTGAATATCTTTATCTCTTATTTATTGCCCAAATTTTCGCAGATCGTAGTAATGATTATATGAGCACCACCATCATCTTTAACGTTTTCTTAAGTTTTCTGACATGTATACTAGAAATTTTAATTTGAGGAAACTTGATTTAATGGTCACTATTCACTAATTGGATAAACGAAACTATTGACCGAAAACATAAAAACAAAATCATAACATTCCACACTTGACGAGCTCATAAATTTTTCTTAATTTTAGTATTTTTACAGTCAGAAAAGTGATGTCAAGATTATAGTCTTTACAATAACATTGCTTTCAAATATGTCACAGCAAAAAGTTAGACATCATGTACATCGTTAGGTATATGGATGTACATGTCTATTCACGAATACTTATATGACTATGAACAGAAACGACGAAGTCATTCAGTGACTTGTACGATTTTAAGCTATTTCAAATTTTGTATACTTCAAATTCAATATATCAAAAGCACAATTGACGAAAATTAATTATGTCAGTTTTACAATAGGACGTTTTCTATGAAATTGGCTTCACTTACCCCAAGACCGTGGCTATTATCCTTGGCTTCAAATTCTAGGCAACGGAATTTGATCTAATTTAATAATAAGAAAAAGTTTCGATTTACCTTCCGATTCATGTTGAGTAATACCTGCTACTGCTTATCAACTGGCTTGCACCCTTATTACGACATCTTAAAGTCTTCTTGATGCTCAACGATGCTTTCTTGCTTTGCCGTACATGTATACAGTATCCAGAGACTCATTAAATTGCCTTTGATGGCATGTAATTCGTTGATTCATTGTTTTCTTGTTTTTATGAAGAAAAAACCATTTCAATTTTAACAGCAGGGCCTACGGAACAAAATCGCTGCAAACCCGATTTTTTTTGGGGACCAGGACAGATATTGCATGGCTTATCCATGTTTATTGGTATGATACAACTATTAATAGGAACGATACCAATGCAGGGAAAGCGCTTGAAAGCCACTGGAAACTTAAATGACTATCTGACCGGAGTTGATTTATGTCTTAGCCTATTTTTCGAAGAACAGTATTGCGCTCGTCCTAGTAACTCGCTTATCTCTTAAACGTAGTGTAGGAAGAAATCATTCTTTTTCATTTCCATGCTTCACTTACGCAAATAATCTTCGCGAAGGTCCTCTCCTAACTCTTTATTTCTCTCTATCTCTATATATATGTGTCTTTTATATACTTCTATATCCCTTTATGCGTATATATCTATATACCCCTTACTTAAAGGCAATTTTAAGCAAAAACTCGAGACGACCGTCTAGTGGAAATGAGGGCAAATGCATTTGAAAGAAGCCGGCGCTTCTGCGAAGACGCTGAAAGGGTGTGATGAAGGCTTTGATGTTAAGTTTTTATTCGGCTGTAGGAAATTATATTTGCAAAATCTCTTGCCATTTCCGCTAGAATTTCGCAATGCGTAAGACTCAGTTCAGTTGCAGGCGCAAGAGAAAGTTTTCCAGAAACGAGAATCAAGAGGAATATATAAAGGTGATTAGGTATTCTCATTTTCCTGGGATCGGAGTTACAAAATAAATTTTTATTACTATAAAAGAACATGTGAAATATGGTTTTGCAAGATGACCCATTCAATTTTCATTCTGTTTTCTCAATAGCATTTTCTACAATATATTAAGAATACTATTCTGAAGTACAGGGGTCTTTTTAATAATCGAACAATAAAAATGTTTATTAACAAGTGATTAGGCGATTTTTCTTGTTGCCCCCTTAATAGTTCAAGAAAATAAGTAATTCATTTCACACAGATATATAATCTGGAAGACTAACCGTCGTGCACGTTATTTTAAGAAAGCGTAGACTTTAAAAGCTTTCATATTAGTAAATTCTAGATTAAACCAAAATAACATATCCCTTTCCACGGAGAAATCGCCTCTGCAAACAGCAAAACTCCATGGTGTACTGTGCGGATTAGCCAACGGGATAAAAACGCATATACAATCTCTTTCATCGCAATGCACATAGAGGGTTAAAAGCCTGGTACAAAGGTAAGCAGCAAGTATGTTGTCATAAGCTCAATGATGTTTTTCATAAACATATCTGTTTTCATCCTCTTGTTATGATTTCCATTTCAAGTTCATCAGAATTTCAACTCGCTACATCGTCATCGCACCACGATTGATTAAAAGCGATAAAGTGAAACAAATATGCACAACTCGTAGCAGCATTTTATGAAATTGTTATTGTGTATCTTGAGCATCATGCAGTTTTTACGATTTATTCCTTTTTAATCTTACTAAACATGCTAATCCTAATGCGTCAAATCTTTTAGACAAACTCTCTTCCACTTTATCAAACTTAGCTTTGCAAAGGATACATTTGCTTTTATTTTTCTATATTATCATCGCCACCATTCAATGAATTGTTTGATGAGGCATTAGCATTTGTGCTCTTAAGTATATAAAGTAAATCATGACGTGTGATACATTTTCAAACGAACAGTAAAGCTTAATTTAGAAATGGTAAAATGTTATCTTGTTCGAGAATTTTTTGAGATAAAATTGATGCAAAGTTTTTACGTAGAACGCGTTAACCTCAAAGAAATAAATAATGAATTAAACACGAAACGTAAGGCATTTGTGTGTCGAAGTAAATTCACTGCTCTCATAAGCAAATATTTTCATCGTCTGTGCGTTGTGTTAAGGTCTTCCCATTTTCCGCTTTGCTTTTCTAAGCCAATTCAAACATGTTAAACCTTTTTGCTTGTTTGTCTTTTTAAACATTTCAATTCACAGAAGACAACAGCAGCACTTTTTCTCAATATTTTTCTTCATTTTTTCAATTTTATCTTTCCTATGCAATGAAAAAGTAGTGCGTGAAGACATGCTGTCTGTTTAGTGATGGCATTCAATTTCAGCGGCAAAAGGCTAATGATCATATGTACAGAGAGAATGTCAAGTATTCTGGCGCCACGTTTCCTCTTGTTGAACTTGACAAAACATTTGGTATTACAATACATTGTCGACAAGCTTATATATATTTTGTATCACTTTCCTTGACCAAGTGTTTGTTCTTTTATACGAAATGTTAAATTTTTTTTTAAATGAATTGAACTTATAGTAATTGATCAAATTTCTAATTCAACGATGAACTAAATCTTTTAAAGGAAGATTCCGATTTAAAAATTTTGCATTCTCACATAGATGGTTTTCCCAATAACCTTTGCTATTGAACTAATATTTAATATAAGATTTATATTTGTTTTCTACATATTGCTCTTGACACGTTATGAGTCTACTACAGTCTCGTTATGCGTATAAAGCGCAAGTATTGTCTTAGAAAGTATGAACTTCATTTTTATGTACTGTCCTTTACTTTAAGCTGAGCACAAAAGTTCATGGTGCCCAAGTACATGGCTTAAGAGTCTGGCAATACCATTAGCACCATTAGGATTTGCTACAATACTCTGGAAATGGTGACAGATCGTAACCAATTGCTAAACAAAACATTGTGATGTTTGTTAATTTAGTCAAAGAAAATCATTCTTTGAATTTAAATCGTACAAAAAAAAACTAAACCTCTCAAAACAACACTTGATGCTGACACAACATTTTAAAACAAACGGCAGTTGAAAATTTTTTTTTTTTCCTGTTTGAATTAAGTTGTTTAAAAAAACGCTCTCTTGTTTTAAATTAAAGGAATTTAAAAATAAAATTACATTTCCTTTTTTAAAAATCTCTATTGACTACAGTTTTAAGTGAAAAATTGCACAATAGATTTAATTAACAATCTCGTGAATTCCAATTAAAAAAAAACAATTTTTCTGTGTTTACCTCTGGATTGTCGGTAACTGTTCCTTGTGATAGCATCCACAACAGACAAAACAAAATTAGATAAGATGAAAATGACTGCGAAAATAATTTTTTGAATAATACTGAAAGCAATATGAGATCAAGGATGGCTGGGAATGGCGCAAGATTAGCTCCCTCACCCGTTGACCTAATATTGCTCAATAAAAATTTTGGTTTTAATAGAAAATCCATTCCAAAATCCATCAAGTTCAACTTTTGTGGTTTTCCCTCTTTAAAAAAATTTTTGAGAGTGAAAGGTTTGGACAGGTTTTGTGCCTTAATTGCGGCAAAACGTCTAAATACCTCGAACAGTTTGTGGAACTCAAATGTATCGCTTATGGTTCGAACGATCTAAATAAGGCGTGCTCGAATAGACAGTGTGCATTAGCTCTTAATAAGATAATGGAAATAAAAAATATCCTTCGCAAAGAGTTGGGGGAAAAATATTCACTCTGTTATTTTGATTACCTCGAAAATGTATCGGACGGTGAAAATTTCCTTTCGTTGGTGACTTCATGTACGGTTTCCTCAAAAAATGACACCAAATATGCGAATCAGCTTCGAACCAAAAAAAAAAAAAATACAAACCGTTGTCAAAACCTAATCCGTTTACTTTAAACCTTCTCCTAGACCGTCTATAACAATATCTTAAGGGTTAGCGACTTTCACAAAAGACACGCCTTCATCTGAAAAAAAAGCAATCAGCATTAAAAAATTTATGCGTCCGATAATCCCTCAGGATTAAAGAGCTTGAAGAAAAAATTACATATTTTGCCAATTCTCGCTACGATAAAATACCTGATAGTTCCCAAAAACCTTGTGAAAATCCATTATTAATTTGGCTGGAGCAGGAAACTAGCAACTAAAGTCTTAAAGCACCAGCAACTAATCCAACAGACTTTATTATCGGCGTTTATTTAATATATATATAATTTCCTCTTTTATATATATATATATAATGTGCAGAGTGTTCGGTCTGACTCATCATTTTCGGCTTTTTACTTGAACTCAAATAATATTGATTTCTGCATCTTAAGTGAAGATTATCTGAACAACACCAATAATTTATTCCAAGTTAAAATCGTCAATTATATATCAGCCGATAAATGTCGTGACAATTGCTATGGCGGTATCAGTATACTGATTAAAAATGAAATTAATTTCAAAGACGTATTCCTTACAATTCGGCTGTTGTTGTTGTTATCAACGACACCACGAATTTTAAGCCAAACATTTTTATTGTACCATTCTACTTTCCATGTTGACGTTTTGGTGATGAAACTCAAAGATTGTGTGACTTTCTTGACGGTAAATAAAATGTAATTTTAGTCGGAGATTTCAATGCTAGACATTGCTAATACGGTGATCATCTTTTGACCAATAAACCAAGATCCTTGTAAAGCAGTACAAGCAGTCCTAAGGTTTTACACAATGGAAAACTTACGCTTCACTCTAGTAGGAATGGTCGTACGGCGTGTAGTGTCTTGGATGTGGCTTTCTCTAATCCAACTTTTTTGTCATTTGATTGGAATGCTACTAATATTTTGATTGACAAAATCCAACGCTCTTCCATTTCATTTCAAAGCTGCAGCAATTCGGTACAAAAAATAGAAAATTTCATGTCACTCGAATTCGCAGAGGACCCTCTGTCTAAAGTCAATTCTAAGGACTTTACAAACCCAGATCAAGTCCGTTAGGCCTAACTCCTCTTATATTCTGTCTTTCTCACCTAAACCATCTCATTCCTTTCAAATATCAAGCTGCAAAGAAATAAATTAGTGAATATGCTATTACTACCAATACTACCAACGTCATTCAGTATATAAGAACACTGAAGATGTGGAGGTCAGCAGTTAGAGAGGCCCACAGGAAATGAAACGCTATCACAGTTAAAAGGATCTGTATCAGCGGCAATTCGCATTTTTCTGTGATTATATCAATAACCATCGACAAATATGCCGAAAATTAAATGGTTATATTACAATAGAAGGTATCTATATACGCTGAAGTGTTGTGTACCAAGTTGCAATCAGATTATTGTACCTTTAATTCCTTCCTCAATAACGCACTCTTGTCCTTATGTGAGCTAGCGTATACCTTACAATCTAAGAAGAGGGCTTCTGCTGCAGGATGTGACGGAGTCAAGTAGGACATAGTCATGGCCCTCTCCAGGGGAAGCTTGGCTGTCTTTTAGTGGCTGTAAATTCATCTCTTTAATTGAAGTGCTCGTGACGAGAGTTAATCCTATAGCGTAGCGGTCAATTGGAAACACGTCTTTCAGCAACTAAAAGGTAAAAAAAGGTAAGAAAAATCTGAGCACCAAAGCCTTTTCTATAAAATAAATGCCATTTTTAACTTTAAATCCCTATCAAAACTTTGCTTACTTTGTGAGGGCTTTACCTTACCGGCGCTTAGAGAGGGTTAAACAACTAATTTATAGTAACGCTATAATCTGCAGACGATACACGAGTTCAGAGTAGAGACAATTTTACGAGACACTGCATTTTGATTGCAGCAAAAGGATAAAATAAAATCAAAGCATCACTCATCAGTGTATGTTAAGTTTGTGCGGATTAAATGTGTGAGCGGGCTTATCAAATTATCGCTTTCACCTTCAAAGAGACTCATAGTTGGTATGAAAACATCTCTAAAAAAAACCTTGTTGTTCAGCGGGCTGCAACACAATGTAATATAAGCTGATTATTTTGGGTAACACTGGAGATCACTCATAGAAAATGTGAGAGAATTTGAAGCTAAAATATAACGTTTGTGGTGTCGTTCCTGTCGTATAAGATGATATTTAACTGATAAAAAGTAATTTGGAAAACAGACTTCACACTGGAGTAGAGGGAACGCCTGTTTGACAGCTGAAAGCAAGTGCTTTAAGTAGTTTACAGAAGACACAAACAATTGTTTACTGCGTTACAAAAGATTCATTATGAGAGAATTTATTAATTTAGACAACTATGAGCAATCGAAACAATACAATTTCCAAGGACGGTAAGTAAAAGATTTTAGAGCAGGCATGAGTGCTATATGTAGCTATTATTTGTTCTCTGTAATGTTTCACTTAAATTGTTGCTTGTTCTTACTGCGAAATGGCAATAAGCTAATCTGAAACATTTTTAAGGTCTCTCCCCTTCAAGACGACAACAAACAGTACTTTCCAATAGTGCTAACAGAATAACCACAAAAAAAAAAAAATGGCAAACATCATCATTAATCACGAATTTATCATTTTTAGTGGCTTCTGTAATATGGTTATGGGTATGCTTAAAGTGAAGTACATTTATAATATATTCAGCATAGCGCATCATGGTCTTTGACAGTCAAATTATTTATATACCACAACAGTCCAATTTTCGCCCGTTCATTATATAAACAACTGCATATATATATATATATATATATACAGTGGATGTGTATGTATGCATTTATGTATGTGTGTATAATATATATGAGTTATACATATGCATGTTTTCGCTTACGACTTGTTTTGTTTCGGTTGACGGTTTATGACATTGTTGGCCTGTTGGCATATATCGTACATTGTACGTAACAGCAACAACAGAACGACTACATTGTGCATGTCATAAATTTGTGCGATTGTTACAAAATCTACAAAACTGGTAGTTGATTTAAAGGGAATATATATTGCATATGTGGCGTGTATTAAACAAAATGAAAAATATTTCTTTCTGTAAAATTCCATCTGATATTGATACACTATAAGAATTAACATTGAGAGCAAATCATAGAAAAAGAACCACTACAGTAAAGGAAAAGTGCGTACGCGAACAAAGCCCTTTCGTTTGTTACTCACATGCGATGCTCGCAGAAAATATAAGCAACTATTTCTTGCATTTTCTTGCAAATTTTATTTTTTCTTTGTGGATCGACTAAAGATAAATAGGATTTTAAAACAAAGACAATCATTATATTGACTACATTCTACCAGAGAAAGTTGTAAAGTCAAAGAAAATTGGTAGTGAAATGTTGATTACGTCAGCTCAGTTTCGATTTCGTTATCTAAGCCTAAACCCATTCTGAACGTTCACTTAACTTAACTAGTTGCACTAACTAGAGTCAAATAGATTGATCTCAGAACTCATCCCGAAAAGAGTGATAAGAAAAAAATTGACACCACGTTCACTTTGCTAGGCAAAGTTCTGCGAAGCAATTGCGTTACGCGACAGACCAACGCGAATTTTGCCGTTCATGATGACAACGAACGTGTACAAATTAACAGTCGTTATGTAAAGATACGCTTTGGTAATCTTACGCGCATACTCTTTCCAAATGTTAATTTTGTCTATCGACTAATAAGAAAAGCTTAAGGGGCAATACTTTTGAGGAACTACAATTAAAATATTAGCTTGGGGAAAAAGAAATCCATTATTTTTTCGATAGATGGCTGCACTGATAGATTTCTCGTAAAGTATCGATCAAACAATTTCCGATACTGTACATTTACAAACTGTACATTTCGAAGTAAAAAAAATTGTTTTGCTGTTTTTTGTTTGGTGCATTCAGTTGTGAGTTACAGCGTGTTAAAAATGGAAGTGAACAAAGAGAAAATTCGGTACATTTTACAGTTTTTCTTTGACAAAGGCGAAAATGCAAGCCAGGCGGCTAAAATTGTGAATGGTGTTTATGGTTCCGATACTGTAACAGCCAATTATGTGCAATTTTGGTTTCGTAGATTCCGTTCAGGAATTTTTGATGTTAAAGATGCACCTCGCACAGGTAGGCCGGTCGTCGAAAATGTCGATAAAATCGTAGAAATGATCGAAGTTGACCGGCATGTTAGCAGTCGTAACATCGCCCAGGAGCTAAAAATCGACCATAAAACAGTTTTAAACCATTTACACAAAGCTGGATTCAAAAAGAAGCTCGATGTTTGGGTGCCACACCAATTAACAGAAAAAAACATGATGGATCGAGTTTCCATCTGCGAAGCCTTGGCCAAACGGAATGAGATAGACCCATTTCTTAAACGGATGGTGACTGCAGATGAGAAATGGATCACATACGATAACCCTGTGCGAAAACGATCGTGGTCAAAGAGCGGTGAAGCACCTCAAACGGCCAGGAAGGTTTTGCTATGCATTTGGCGGGACTGGAAGGGGATTATTTATTATGAGTTGCTTCCATATGGCCAAACGCTAAATTCTGATCTCTACTGTTCACAACTGGACCGTTTGAAGATAGCGATTGACCAGAAACGGCCAGAATTGGCCAACAGAAGAGGTGTCGTGTTCCACCAGGACAACGCTAGCCCACACACATCTACAGTGACTCGCCAGAAACTTCGGGAGCTTGGTTGGGAAGTTTTAATGCATCCGCCATACAGTCCGGACTTGGCACCAAGCGATTATCATCTTTTTTTTTCTTGCACTGCAAAATTTCTTTAATGAAAAAAAATTGGAATCTAGGGAGGATTGTGAAAATCGACTACTAGAGTGTTTTGCAAATAGAGACCAGGACTTCTATGAGAGAGGCATTTTGAAGTTACCTTTAAAATGGCAACAAATCGTACAACAAAACGGTGCATATTTGAAGCATGTTAAATAAAGTTCTGAAGTTCATATAAAAATAATGGATTTCTTCTTCCCCAAACTAATAAATGAGCTTCCCGATTGTTTGCGAAAATTGAACCAACCTCCAAACTTTGCAAAAATAAAACTTGTGGTAATTAGTAGGAACCAAAGGCGCCTACGACGATGGAATTTCTCATAAATACCAATTACGTGTCAACTACAGTGAGAAAAACCTTTGAAAGGTAAATCCTCGTCTACTTTCAAAAATATACGCTATCTTTTCGAATGAAAAGGAAATCGCAGTGATTATTTCATTAGAGAACACGCACAAAAAAAAATTCTGTAATAGACATAGAAACAGGTAGCAATTTTTGCCGCTACGCTGAAGTTTTCAATAATTGTAAAATTCACCAAATCCGTGAAATATTCGTGTGCAACTCTCTCTATCTTTTATTACATACTTCTCGAAAACATCATTGCTATTGCAGTGTCCATCTAGGTCGTAATAACATAGAAAAAGTTTCTGTCCTTAAAATTCTGGGCATCATTTTCGTTTTAAGATGCCGTTAATTGGCTCATATTAATCACCTAATCGCGTCCCAACGCAATTGTCTAAATGCCACTAAAAACTTTTCTAGATCCAAATTTAGTTCGAAGATATTACCACTAATTACTAATTGTCTCCTAAATTCCATTATAGTCAATAAAATTCAATATCTCACTTTCCTATAGAAAGTTTGCAGAAAACTTTTATTAGTTAAACATACTTTACTTTTAAACAAGATCAACATATTTAAGAATTCAGACTTCCGTTTTTCCCTTGTGGTATTCTATGGTACTCCAATAAATAATTTACTTTACGAGGTGAATATTATGTCTATTGAAATGATTGATTAAATGAAAAGAAATTTGCAAACTTTTTAAAAATATTTCTTCTAATTTTTATTCACCATGGTATAACATTGTCGGAAAACTACTTAAAAAATCATATAATCTGAAAGTCTTGTCCATCATTCGTGAGATTATTAGAAATTGTCTCTTAGTAAATATCCCTATTGAACCGGAAAAAAGCAAAAACTTCGCTTGATCCCTAAATTTTTCTTCTCATTATATCGGTAACCCTTTATGCATTGGGCGGGCTCAAAGCTGTCCCTATTATCTTTCGTCCACGTGGAGTGTTCTGGGTTGAGTTAGTTTTAGTTAAACTGATTGCTAGCAAGTAAATCATAAGCTCACATACCGAACAACGGGTTTGTGGCAACTGATGTAGACATCTTTTGAATACGAAGTTGTTGACATAGACAACCTTGCAGGAATTGCAAACCAGCATGGCGCGATCCGAATAGACGGGCGGACCGTCCTTCGGTTTAATTCCTTTTTCTCGAATGTGCAACTATCACACTCCGACGTCTGCGCTTAGTTTTGACATTACATTTAAAATCTATATTTATCCTATTTATCTGTGAATTATCACTAACGCTAGTGCAGCCGTTAAATCTCTGAAATGTTAATAACTATTTCCGCTCAAACTGTTTTCTCCAATGAATTTACTCGATTCAATTTAATAAAATAATTTAAGTATTAACCAGAATCTAAACGATAAGCTCTTGTTTCCGGTGCTTGAAAACTTTAATGTAAATAGAAGCTCCTTTTATCCAACGTTCCTAGAAGTAAAAATGTCTTGGGAGAACACCTGAGACAAACGACTAGCTTAACCTCCGACTAAAAAACAAGATGATGAAATTAACCTGACAGCATCCCTAGTCAAACCTCAAGCCCTTTGGTACCCTTTCAATCGAAGTTTAACGAAAACCAACACAAGTGTACAAATTATAGGTGTATTTAAAGTGATAATTTTAAAAAAGATTCTGTGAATGGCTACACTGTAGTCACCGTCGAGCATTCTATGGTTTTCTAGCCATCGTAATACGGAACACAGCAAAGTAAGCCTTTGAGGCTCATTTGTACTCCCAACTCAAGTTTTTTTGTTATTTCATATTACAATTACAAAAGGTTTCTTCTTACCATACCGGAGTCATGCTATTAAAAGTAATAATTTTCATAAAATGTGTTCTATTTTATAGCGTCGAAGTATCTTTTTCCATTCTAAATATTAAGGACTACGCTGATTAATATAATCAGTTATCAGTTTTTGTTCCCTATTATCAGTGAGCAGTACTGGTCAAATAAATTTATTACATATATTTAAGCATTATAAACAGCGCTGGTGTAATTGATCGGATATTTGGCTTCTATACTTATAGCAAGCCTTTTGTTTACAGAATCCTCTCATTGAGTTGATTTTAAACATTTATGAAAATATATTATTTATGTATTGTAATGTCATGGCTTGATATTCGTTGTAATATTGCTTGGGAATGCCATTATTGTTGGTTTTGGCTTTCGAGTGACGGTGATCAGAACCTCAATGTTTGTGTATACGCGTGTGCGGTTGGTATTAATACATTTACTAAAGTCAACATTATAAGGCTAGCAATGGCTGCCATAACTATCTGTATATGTCCACTATTTACATGTGTTTGAACATTACCTTAAAGTTCATTCGTTTTCGTCTCCGCATTGAGCAGAAATTGAAGATTCGTGTATATATATCTATAGTTATAGCTATATATATACATATATGTATATATATATATAGATATGTGTATTCAGACTTGCATTCATTATAATGTAAATGACTGCTATTGTTTTTTAGCCTCTCGCTTTTGCTAGGCCGGAAATTAATTGCTTGGAATCACGACAGATTTGCTGCGGTTGGGTAATTACACGTTCTGCTTCATATTACTTTTAATTCTAGTGCGATGGTTGTGTATTCTCTTGGAGATACCGTTAACACTGCTTCTGCATATAGGTGGAATTGCACTAAATGAATTCAAGTAGAAAACTTAAATTTAATTTAAATGACTGGATGATGTAAAAACAAAAGCATCTTTCAAGTGTACAAGCAATGGGAAGAGCGAATATTGCGATTGCTTTCTCGCGAATTTTCTACATAGGAATTTCTACAGCGGAAAGCATTTATATCAGTGACCCTGTACATGTGATGGGCAGCTAATTTCAAAGCGATTCAATGATTGTATTATCTGTCAATACGTCCTTACCGAAACATCTTTGTATTCAGGTACGCATGTGCCTATCGCTCAGCCCGCTCACTGTTCCAATAATCAATCTTTTATTTCCTTCTCAAATCTTTCCAGTGGTTTGAGTATTTGTCGCTGTCTCACTGTCGATTCAAGAGAAGCAATTTTAGTTATCTTCTCCATAAGTTCTTAAGTTCATGAGTGTGTATATATCTAGGTATATGATCATTCCGTTGTTTATTCAGCTGCTATGATCCCTTAATGTTGTCAGATGATAGGCCCGACCAACCTCGCTCCTGTTTTCTTCTCAATTTATTTCAGTTTATTTACTTAAATTTACTTATAAGTCCCCTTGCAGGGACATTTATTTTCGATACTATCTTTTCGCACATCCTTTTGTGCACAGTTTCATACACCCACCTACCCGGTACTTGTTAAAATTCTCAAATATTCAAAATTAAAATAGGAAATCGGAAAATGGTGCGTACATAGAAAGATCCGCCTACTGTTATCACACCCTCTTTTCAGTTGTTTAAAAGCCCTCTGATTTTATTTACACAGAATACAGGTAGTGCGCTTGGAACTCAAGTTTAAAAATTAATGAAAGTGCATATTAAATTTCAGCTTCTTATTTGTCGTAGGTTGTAATAAAGGGTAATGGTTGTAATAGGTATATATCAGAATACTTTTTATACATTACACAACTTGTGGTACAAGGACGTATAAAGTTTGTGCAGATGTTTATAACGCCCAACATTACTTGAGATATACGCAACCTTTATTATACCGTCATAAAAAACGACAAATTAGACTTTCTCGCCATTGAAAGGCTTGCCCTTCATGAGAGGCCCTATGTTTATTTGGGATTTGAGAAGTAGACCTATATGATTGAAAATCTCTACGGTTAATATACTACGGACCAACTCTCATTACAAACTATTACAAATTATACACTTTTGCCCTGGGGTCACAAATATTTGGTGCAAAGTCGGTAAGGTTAATATTTAGTGTCAAACTGCTATTACGAACCAATTTTTGAGAGGAAATGTTGGAAACTCGTCCATTTTATCACATAAAGAAACACTTTTGACAGGAACGGGTGTATAGCAAATTCTTCACATTAATTTAGAACGAAACACTACCAATCCGCGATTTTTTCGCGATGCGCTGGAAATTGCAATTAAGAAGAAGTGGCCCAAACCACTCGCAATTTGTGTTCGTACTTGGGCTAGAGCACGTTAGTGTACCGAATTTCATCATGTGTGCAGATAAATATTAAAAACTTTATGTCCGTCAAATCTGTACGTGGAGTAAAAAGAATATATTGTTACGGAAATCCCAAATCCAATTCATTCCAGCTAATTAATTTTCGCACAAAATAAATTCCCTAGACGAAGAAAAACCAAGTGCGCATTCGCGGCGCGGCGTGCAGCTGCCCGTGGACGAAAAAGATTAGCGAAAAAGCAAGTTAACGAATTCAAAATGAAACCATGAATTTAGATGATAGTAATATGGTTGTAAAAGCTTATATAAATAAAATATTTGCAGAAGACAGAATTATTCGAAAAGGAATATATAAGTTGAGAATACGAATGTATTGCCAAAAAATAAATTGTGAATAATCAACGTTGCTTGCAAGGCCGCTTTGAGGCAGATTTGATATAAAAGCCCTACACGTATTAAATCGAACAAAATTGTGCAACAAAAACACATATACAACACATTTGATATGCAAGATAATAGCAACTATTTCCTTATAATCTATACATCTCAGCCTTCTGAGGAAAGTAATTTACATTCTTATCGAATTTCATTATATATTTTATCATTAGCTTCGTGCAAGCGGTTTGATGTCTGTTATTTATTTTTTAACTTTATCGTGGCATTACAGTTTTATTTACCAAGAGCAGTGACGTCAATCACTTCAAGTACTTTAAGTATTTTACATTTAAAACATTTTATATACCGTTTAAGTTAAAAGTTTTACTGCGGTAAGTAACTGTTCCGTTACGAAACTTATCCTACTAAGGTTCCGTTTAGTTTTTCTTCTGCTTGAAAAAGCACTAGAACGTACATGCATTAAGCTGAATTAAAAGTTACAAAAGTTGAAATCAAATCTTTGAAAAAGTATAAATCGTTACATTAATTGAACTTTTTTTTTTTTTATTTATTTCACTAAGCAAACTTTTTTGCCGTAGATGTACAGGAGCGTACAGCAAAGTTGATAAAGCAAAGCAAAGTTGCAAGTTGAAGAACTTAAACTTTAAATGGATTTAATTTTCTACTGTAAACAATTCAATCGAAACTGACCGGAAGAGCAAAATTTCTTGAAGGCTGATTTTGAATGAAAATTAAGAAAACAAAAACAATAATATTCGGCTTGGAATATTAGATTAGACTGTAGGTTGGCGTCGTACACATCTTCTTTCAAACATATTACATACAGCTCTTTTGTGGGATATGATAGCACGTTGTATACTCAGCTTTAAGCAGTTATTGCCTTAATATGTTTAGTAACTACGAGGGAACGCTACTTGACATAGGAATTTTGTTAAGGGAAAAGTTAAAAAAGCCAATTTACCTCTCTATTCTAAAATCTTAGAAAATTTTAGTAATTGTGAGCGATTCCGTGAAAGAATTTCCCCTTATCTTGAATCTTAAATAGTGGGGGGTGAGAACAAAGAAATTTGAAATCGAATATATTTTTCTAAGGAAAATTTTCGTATCGGAATAGTCATGCAAAAAAGAGACGTAGCGGCAGGTATACCTAAAGATATAATTACATTAATTCCGTTATTCAAGCAGACCAGTAATATAAATGTAATCTATGAATTGTTTGATCCATATTTATGTGCGTTCAAAGTATTTGAAAAATCTAATAAGCTCCCTACTATGGATGCAAATAAGTACGATATGGTAAGGTTTTTTACCCACTACCGAAGAATTGTAACATAATCAATTTGTCAAAGCGCTTGCAACGGTATGAAGAGGGCTTCAGAGACCTTATATGGCAGCGGATGGTCAAATGAATGCAATATATTCTTTAAAATTCAAACTTTCAATTTTTTTCAGCCTTCCATCTATATTGGCAATCGTGTCTACTATTGTTTGGCACGTCACAATGGATAGATAGGCAGTCGCGCATCTGTATATAAATTGTGAAAATTTACTGTAAAAGTAGTGAACTTTTTCACGCATTTTTTGCGTTACGTGAAGACAGCACAATAAATGATGGTATAAATGGGTTCTGCTAAAATTATCGATGCTGTGAAGCAAAGTGTGGTTCTTTACCATCTGGTTGCGTAGTGCATTTGTGGAGACGAAAGAGCGATGGCCACGTAATATCCACAGCTCTCGGTGTGAGCTGGCTACTAAGATCTTGCGATATAATTCCGTTGTACTTTTTTCGATGGGGTTGTGTTCAGTCAGTGGCTTACTCCAATAAACCACAAACGCCCAATAACCTTAAAGCCAACATTATTCGTGTTATAAGTACATATAATAGACGGATTTGCTTCAAGTATACAAAAATGGAAAAAAGCGGCCATGACTACTTTGAAGTTTGTAGTATCCAGAATGAAGGTTCAAAGATCCTATAAAATCTTGATATTATTGATCATTGTAAAAACCAAACCGTGCTAGATATGCCTGTCAGTCCGCGTGCACACTTGTCTCTTAATTGCCGTCGTAACTATATTCGCAGCCGCAAGAATGATCATATCTTCCTCAGGTATGCGAATAAATTTCCACTTTTATTTTAGAAAAATTGAAAAAATCAGTCACGACCACGCAACATCACATATCCTCGTTTTTTTGAATCTTGCTTCGAACGGTGACGGCACAAAAGATACGGTTGCAATCGAAAATGATTTTCTTAGTTGTTTTCAACTTTCTTGCTTTTCCATAAATTTATATAAAAAATGAACTGACAGCCTATGGTGCCAGCGCTCAATGTTTTTTCTTTTTATTCTACGAATTTATTTCGTTAATAAATATTATTCATAATAAAATAGTAATATACCAAAGATTTTATCCATCTATTGTATTCATTTGAACGTATATAACATGTATACGGTTTTACATCAATCGATTTAGAAAACAACTAGATGTATCGAATTTTTGTTGTTTCACTTACTGACGATTGCGCGACTGGTTGCGTTCTTCTCAAGAGAACGGGCCTATTATTAAGGAACTTTATCGACAACAACAGAACAAGACACTATGTGTACTCCTTCAAGGAAAGCTTATGTGCGCTGAAACTGGAAAGTCACATAATCCTTCTATTGTGATCGGAAACTCCCTGTTTCGATTGAAAAAGGAAAGAATGTTGATGGGAATACTTGTTGAAAGTTGATGGGTAATGCGGTAGGCAATGCTTTGATTTGTTTTAATTAAATATGCCCCACTTTTTAAACTAAAGTTGAATATCATTAACAAATTATTTGAAATGTCATCTTTAACAAAAATTCTATACTATTTTTAATAACATATCGAAATTGGTTGTCATTTTGATCTACATTTGTTAGTCTCCAAATAATGCAAAAATGAAAATTTTATATATTGGTTAAGCTTTATTTTTTGATAAGAACATGAATCGATGTTTGAATTATCATTCGATAGTTGATTAACCCTGTAAAGAACCGCTCGACAATCGCTAAAGAATATATTATGTTAACGTTGCACTTGCAACTTAACTTGCAAAGTTATTAAACTGAACACATTCTCAGCGTAAAAATTTTGGGAAACATGCTTTCGGGAAATTTTATTTGCGACGAAATCGTTGCTTAACTTTTAATTTGCATAATTTGAATCACACTATTAGCTTAAAGACTTTAAATCGTCAATGTAGCCATTGCTTCATAATACTCTAACGACTATACTCGCATGGTCAGATTTTGGTTCTCTTAACGTTTCATTTGCCACAGTAACCATGTCTATATTTGGAAAGATTAGCAAGTGTTGAAACCGATAAAAAACAGAAGAAAATATTACTTCTTAAAGAGTAATTCAATAAAGATAATAAAACCCTATGTCTGACGTACTTTGCCTAGTTTATGCTGTAGTGGATAATACAAAATTTGTGTATGAAGTGAACTAAATATACTTCCTTGTACCCACCGCTCGAGGTTGTGAGTACATCCGTTCAGTCAGACCGTTTGCGGCACGCTGAAGGAAGTTTCAGGTATCGTGTAAAGTATTTAGATTCTTGAATAGTATCACATTCTGAATGCATCCGGTCTTCTCCATCTCTTTCTTTTTCTGTGTAATATATGCGGCAAATGTTCTAGTGGCCGCAAAAATTAAAATATAGGTTTCAAGTTCTTGTACGCAGTTTGGTAACGAACTTGGGACAAATCGGCCAAACGACACGCCAACAGTGCAACGTAACTTTTTAAATTATCTCAAATACAATAACAAAAATTTGCGCGTATTGACGATTCTACAGCATCTATAGAAATATGGAAATAGTCTACAAAGCTTATTCAATATTGTAGATTATAAAAATTTCACTTTTTCGAATTTTTTTTAGTGTACAAGTGTGAGAAAAGAAGACTTCGACGAAGCCGAACATAATTTCTTCACTTGGTAAAATAAAAGTCATCGGTATTTTTTTAAGGCGCGTCTATCTTCAGAAATTTCGAAATTAGTTTATAAATCGTCTTTCCAATATATATCAAGATTTTCTACTACTAGCTGAAATGCTGTAAATTTTTAATCTTTTAAGTTTTTTTTACCTTCGTTAGTAAGTTAAAAGGCGATAGGATTTATTCAGACAGCCATATTAATATGAGCGTTGGTCTATTCGAATAGCTAATCGTTTACATGTTTGACTTTTTCAAAAGAGACCAGTATTGTTATTACTGACCGTTCTTGTAAATCGTAATGACTGCTCTCTATACAGATCAAATAACGAGCGAATGAGTTTTTTTGATGCCAAAATTATTATTTTAACTGTAAATTGCAATTGTGTCAGTTGTGTTATCAATAAGCCAATATGCGCGATCCCTCCCTTATCCTGTACCGCAGTAGAACACATAGCCAATTTTAATGGCCTTCATGGTAGATCCATGTCTTATCGACTGTTAGCAGATTGCTGAATAAACCATCACATTTGCGATAAGCGATTGAGATCATCAATTGCACCTTAGCTAACATCGACTTTGGCAGTCATTTTGGTCACATATTTGGTTTAGTAAACCCTTGCATAAAACCGAAATGGTATAAACATGTTCGGTGGGGAAATCATTCTTCAAGCCAACTAACTACATTAAAAACAATTTTCAGAACATTCCAAAAAAAAGAAAAAGCAAAAATCGCTAAACCATCTACAGCGTCACGGGGGACATATTCACGCTGACACTTTAAGAGTTGTTTTTGTTCGTTACTTTACTGATTCACAGATGCAGTTAACATTTTAAACTTTACTGTTTTCATTTTAAAATTTGCAGCACGATTTTTAGAGTTTGTTTATATGTTAGCACAAATTAAGTTATTTATATTGGCTTTCATGCGAATTTTGGATACTCACAGCGTCAACTAATTGTTAGCTTCAAAAATATTCAAAAACTATTGTTTCGTTTTAAGCCATTTGTTCGTATTTCTGAACTCAATATTTTTTTCTTTTTTATAAGCTGACCAATCATTCTGAACTCGTCGTCTGTACATATAAAACAGTGACGGTCACAGCGACGTGAAGAAAGAGATAGGAAATAATCGTACCCTAGTGTAAAGTGTTATGGCTTCATCGATTGAGCGCTCACTGTAGCTACGACTAAATTGAATAGTTTGGATTGCTGCCATTGCTTCCAATTTGCTTAGCAGATATTTGATATTAAACTGCTTCGTTTGTCTTGCGGTACCCGCCATTTAAATGTGAGAGTTACTACAGACTTGTTTGTTCAGTTCCGTACATTCTTCCATAGAAGAAAGCGTCTATCAATAGTAAAGTTGTTACCGATTTTTATCACATGAATTCTCTTCGTAATGACTTCTATATCCTAAAAACGTTGCCTGTAATTTTCCTGAACCGAATTTAAAATTTGACCTAAGCAGCCAATTAGTTATAAAATTCAAGGCATTCTTAATGAAAATTAAACATTATTAAAATCTATTGACTTTTGATAATTCAAAACATCCAACAACATTTCCCGTTATGTCACCATCTCGATCGTAAAGCAATTATTATTATAAAAAAAAAGCGCTAGAATTTAACTGAGGGTCGAATAATGATCGAAAGTAGCTCGCTACCACAGCATGTAGTCGTTCTTGATAATGATAATAATAACTTTTTCTCTCTCTTCCTCTTTCTCTCTCTCTCTCTCTCTCTCTCTCTCTCTCTCTCCGTCTCTCTCTCTGTCCATCTATCCATCTATCATCTCCCTCTCCATTTCAATATCTATGTCTATACCTATCCGTCTGGAAGCCTGATTAACATCATTGCTCACAGCACTCACATGTACTCTGGAGAGAAGGATAATGTTTGATTGTCAACAAATCTGGTGATCGCATGTCCTCTGCGAGGATAATGCTGAAGAAAGGAGTGATTATGCAATGCGTAATATCAATCTCAACTATACGCTGATATCGGATTAGCTACGACATGGAAACTATAATGGAAGGACAAATGAAGGATATCCAGGCCGCAAATCATTTGCTCAATGGTAGAAAAATGTGTGTGTGTGTCTGTCAACGTCATAGCGCTTCAAATTTTTCTTGCCTCGAATGCTCCAGCGGGAAAAGGTGGTGAAAAATAAAGGAACAGTCAGACACTAAAGCACGTAAAAGAATGTTGCAAATACAATGATGAAGTAAGCATAATATTGGCCTGTTGCGATGGATAGCAGAACAAAAATAAACTAAAACAAATAGAATTGATGTTCGGAAAGAACACAAATATATTAGTTCACTCTTGTTTTGAACTAACTGTGCAACAAAAGCATACGCGTAATAAAAGTATGACAAAAACGCACTTGTACGTGTTTGCTTAGACTTCACTTCAACACCGCTTATAATACATCAATGGTTCAAAACTCTGACACAAAAAGCAAACAAATTATGAGCGAGCAAACTTCAAACCTCAAACAACATATGGAGTGTACTTGTGTGCTAATCAAAATATACAGTGGCAGGTTTATATACACAAGATATATGCAAGAATGAACATATACATTTATTTATATTATATGTACATATTTTCAACACTTGAAAATATATTCTAGCAGAACAAACTGTTTATGCCATTTGGCAGATTTTTAAGAAAAAAAGTAGGAATAAATAGCTTAACCAATAAGTCCCTGTACAACAAGCACGTCTGTATATTTGTGTGCGCTATGTGTGCATGCTTATCTAAGCACTTTTGTAATCTTGGAAAACGAATCAAACAATATAGCTGCTGTCATGACTTCATTCATGTTTAGCAAATCATCAAAAATCATAAGGATGTGAAGAGCGTATGAGCAGAGAAAGGAAAACGAAATTTATGTAAGCAATGGGAACAGGGAAAATATAACTAGCAGCTGTAAAGCGTTATCATCAACGAAGCAATTGTGTAGTGATGTTCGATTTGTAAAATTGTAATGCCTGCATTGCCGAAACGTGCTAAAATGTCGTTCACTTGGAAAGGAAATTTAAAATTTAAATGTGCTACAGAAGTCAACGTAGTCGCCAGTCAATAAGGACTAAATGTTTGTTACACCAATAAACCTCGGCCTAGCTAGTTCACCTTCTTTTCTTCTTTTTTTAACGCGTTGAATTACGTACAACATGTGGTTATGTTGTTAACAATCCACTCAAGCTAACAAAAACGGCAACAACTGGACGTAGCAATCAGAGGCATGGAAAAAAACAACAATAGCAACAAAAAGGCTAGCAAGACCGGCAAGGCAAGCGTTAATTAAAAATACTTCAAAGCAGTAAATGCTCTCGGACAACACGTTCGCTGGACATTTATTCTGTTGACAGATTTTTTGCCTTTTTTGGGTCACAATTCAATGCATTTAACCTTCATAGAGAGAAAAATGAGAACAACACCCACAATGTGGCCATTTCCCTTTTGCATTAACGAGCTAAGAGTATTTCTGACGCTTGTTAAGCTCAAAAGCCGCTACTATGTGTTTGAATTAATTCCCTTATTGTTTTCTAAATGTTTATTTCGCAACAATCCTAAAATTATTTGAAGAGGAAGGATGTAGTCAGATTAGCTTGCACGGATCGAAGTGTATAATAATCAATAAAGACAATGTCTGGAAAATATGCCAGGTTTCCTGGTTAGGCTCCTTCTTCCACATTGATTAAGAGATTTTCCTAATACGTTTAGCAACAGGTGATCTCGCATTGTCGTGTGGGAAACTCACTTGTTTCTCGCACTTTTTTTTTTAACTTCCTTGCTTTAGCGGATTAGATAACTTCGTAATTTGTATTAACTGATTAATCCTAGAAATATGAATACATCGGTTAGTTTACGTTGATATGGATGGGATGTGTGGCAAGGGTTACGTCTTAATTTCCTTTATTTTATTTACTTTTTCATTTATTACACTTACCATTCACATTGCGATGGAATCGATCTTTTTTGGATACCTTATTTCAATTAGTCTCGCCTTTAATTCGCTTTAAATCCAAAAACCAAACCCAAAAAAAAAACCGAGCCAAACGACGACTTAAAGTCTGCGCCTTTTGAGGGATTGCTTACATTTACGGAAAAATAGTTAGTAAAATAAATTAAAACATGAAACAAAAGAAATTAACTCAAATACTGATCTTAGGTGCATAAATACTGTTGAAGGAATTAAGGCGTCATATATAAGAAAATTTCTACTAATCTACCATTATCCTAGTGCTCGATATAAGAAATTGAAAATCCATTGAATATCATTGGGGGTGCTACCAGAAATAAAAGCTTTTTTTTATTATAATGTGATGCCTTTGAGATGTAAGCTTAAGGCCAGCACCGAGTACGGAACAAAATCGAATTATTGCCAGCAGTCAATAGTAACGAATGTGCAAAATTGTTTTCTATTAAGAAAGAATACGTTGAATATAATGAATGATGTGGAGGGAGATAGAGAGAGCAACTAAACATATTAAGTTGAGTTCAAAATAATAGCAGTTCGTCTTTGCCGTATGTTAACCGGCCATTCCACTTATCCAATCACCATGTACTTGCAGTCATTTTCTAGCAATCAATATATAGTGTCTTGCAACCATGTATTTTAAAATTTTAAATGCAATACATTTCAGGGACAGTGCCGTTTCCGGCTGCCTAATCATTTTCAGCCTAAAACGTGTTAATCAACGTCGTAAAGTGGCGAATATCACGAATGGGTTTGCATAGTGCATCAACCATTTCAATGTCAAAATGTCTTTTTCGTTATGGTATTACAGCACCAATGCAATGCAAGCTATATGTTCAACTACACATAATCACACACAGCAGAATATTCGGAAAAGTATTGTCATATTATATCATCGGCGGGACCCAATCGCAAAAAATTATCAATCATTGTGATTGGAGAGGTTGGAAGGCTATTTCTGTTGCTCATCGAGCACCCAATTCCACATTTTGCATCAATCTGTATCTGTATATGGTTGCAATACCGATCATAAGGTGATTGTTCAAAAGGGGCAACAAGTCAATATAACCGATCCGATGAAACAATGAATAATGTAAACGTACTTAAATTGAGCAAAAACCTGTCGCCCAAAACTTCCCAAATGTTCATGGTTCGGGAAGGTTTGTCGATTTTTTAGTTTTTTAAGAGGACATCTTGCCTGCTTGTTTGCCGTAGGTGTGAAGGAAAGGAAGAAAAGAATACAATTAAGAAGCAAAGTTGTTTAATGGTCCTATCAATTCAAATGCGATAAAGTTTAATTTAAATTCGAATAGTCAAAGAATAATCGATTAAATTATTCGGGCTTAAGAAGAATGCACATATAAAAACAAATAGGCACCACAGACCAATTACAATATCATAGAATTTTTTCTTCATATTTCCAGCACCCTTTCTATCCTTTAAAAATCAAATCAAATATATATCGTTTTGATGAACCTTTTTCAATTTTTCTACTTCAATCATTATATTTCTGGAATGGCTGGGCGAAAAAGTGAACTGTGCGATTTTCATAGCCCTGCTGAATAATTAATAATGTCTATCAGAGATCCATTCGGGGAACGAACCAAGCCAAAATGGGAGGAAGCAAAACGGGGCTAGACCTTCTCAGCCAAAGCCGCCTTTTGACATTCTTTTGAGAATTATTAAAGATGACTGGCAATGTATTGATGGAAGACGGCCATTTTTCTATTAACTAATTCTGGATGCTTTATTTCAACTATGCACTTAAATCGTATTCCTTAATGAATGCAGAGAGCAGCATCAATTGAATGACGTACACTCTTATTTCAAGGTTGAAAGTAGCGCACTTGCGATACGATGCATACGAAGTGGCTCTGAAAAGGGGCGTTCAGTTGAGGAGCGATGATGAGAAAGCAGTAGTCAGAAAGTAACGTAGCAGGTAGAGAAAAAGTGGTTTCGCGTTATAGCGATTAAAGTCATCCAGTATGTCATCGACCGGTTCTGAACTGTATTGAAAAGAAGTGATGAAAATATCAGAATCACTCTTAGCACTATAAGTAATATAAACGTACTTTAAGCAATCTTTGAGTAACAAGTCAAATCGAGATCGGACAATTTTTAAAATTTAAAAAAAATTCACGAAGTTATATGTTAATGTCATTGTTAAGAAAAATCTGATAATTAATGAGCGAAAAGCAAGACAAAGGTATTCGCCTTTTATTGAAGGTCACTACTATTTTTTTGAACGCAGTTATAGCCAGTAGATATTGATACATTTACGTTGCGATAAATGCAGTGTCAGCTTAAAATAGAAAACGATGAAAAAACGTAAAAATGTAGGACATGTGGATATGTGCTTACATCGTCGAGTTTATCCAAGTATAGAAGTATGTGCTTATAGGAGTCTTGTGTCTCTGACAGTATTTATTTACGTATACGCATTTTCCACGCACAAAACTATTTCGATTCCTTTGCGCAGACATTTGAAATATCCGCCCTTTACAGTATATGTATGTATACAGTGCCATTACGTGACTTCAAATCTATTCTCCGGGTCATATGCATATGCAGATGTACTTTTGGTAATCGCTCGATAAATATAAACTTTGACAATTGTTGATACACTTAAGTAGAACGCTTTCTTCTGCTATGCATACCGAATAAGACGATATCTTCTTCGAGCATTTGCTTGGGAAATTCTTCTTATTTTACGTTTTCTTATATACATATATTGCTTCGCTACATAAATTTCTTGAGATTTTGATTGTTACCTACATTCTTGCACTAACGCTTTTTGCCATTCCGTAGAATAATAAAGTATTGTATACGCCAGACAGAATAGAGCAGAAGATTGCATATTATTGATACCGAAAGATGTACATATAAAAATGAAAATGCAAGCATTTGAAATCATAATGCAATCATTTTGTGCTTAGATACCAGAGACGCAAGCAGACAAGCGAGATGCAGTAAGTTTAAGGCGAACTTTGAAAAGCCGTTTCCGAAACGTATTATGAAACACCATTACATTTTGCCTTTGAAGTTGCAAAGATTATGAGGAGCCCAATTTACCCTTCGATATATTACATCACTTACGCCACACTCAGAGCAATGGCTCAGGTGCATATGAAAATCGAGTACAAAGACAATAATCCGCAGCAAGAATATTTCTTTCTTTTATTTTGTACTGAATTACGAGTACGTAAAGTGCTTCAAAGATATTTCTGTTCAAACTAACTGCTGGGATCTTCAGAGTAAAGCACACTAACAATCTCTTGTTGCATATTAAATAGCAAAATATACCGTACCGTACAATAAAAGGCATTCACGTTGCTATGTTACGTCTCAAATAAACTATAAGCGTACAGTGAAATATTAAACAACGATACCGAATTAGCAAACTTCTTGAAATTATATCGCATTTAAGCCGTATAACCGCAATTGCTGATGACTAGCAAATTTTAGTTCGCCAGTCATTGTTTTTGCAATTCTCCTTAAAATCCCACTTTCCGTTGGCTTCTCTTCCTGCTTGTAATATAAACTCATTTGATGCTAAGATTTTTGCGATAATTGAGCATCGTTACACCACAAGGTCGAAAAGTCTAGGGACTAAAACAAAACCATCCGTTTTGTTTCCTGATAAAACCTTCTTTAAAAAAAGAAGTGAACATGTGCTTGAATATTTGCATACAGCTTAATAAGTCAGCTTGTCGGGATTACATGATTGTTTCCTCTTTAAAACACTTCTGTTGAAATGAAATAGAGACTACTCCTGATAACCGGATATGTACAAAATGGAGAATGGTATGAAAAAGCTTTCTGTCAAGCAGAATAGATGACAAAAGTCTAAAGATAAAGGCGAACACAGGATTTTGTGCGATAGATGGGAACCGTAGAAAAAACCGAAAACAAAAAATGTTCAGAAATTTTACAAATAGCTTCAACAAGTGATTTCTCACAACATATTCATATGTGAAACAGAGGTACCGTACAGAGGAAAATAGTCCAAATTTTACGAAATGGCGACAAAGTGCCTTCGAAATAAAATAAATGATTAAATTACACCTGAGACACCTTAAAAGAGTTTATATACTTAAATACGGCCTGTCGTAGATCAAACTGCAAGCATTTTCTTTTTTGTCGCCAAGAAAAGTGGCAGTACGAGAAACATAAAAACATAAAAACATGTTTATCTGTCTATGAAATTATAAGAAGAATTTTTAAAGACTAAATCGGCATCCGGGGGACTTGGACGAATCCCTCGTTTTCTGAAAAGTTACTTGCATTGTTCACGCGCTGATAAGCAGGATTAGTAAGCCGCCAGCTACTAAACAATAGTAATAGCGAGTTTTATGTAAGCTCGTTTAACAAGTGACTCGACTTTATATATTTCACGGTCACGTCGTTCTATTGAAAATAAACGCCGTCTCAGTCCGCAGCATCAATTTCAAGCCAAAAAAGTCAATCGACGTCATTCGGCAATGTAATCCATTTTGTTGTGTTTTTCGAGCCCAACATTTTTGCTTCTCTTCGTAGGCAGACAGATGAAAACGATCCCAACCTTTTAGAATACATTTTGTACTATTTCAATGCCTTGTGCACACGTGCGCCAATTCATACCTGAAGATCTTGTAATGTTTATTTTGCAAATTTTATCATAATTTCAACTAAGGGTTGGCACTGTAAAATTGGCATCAAATTAATGCCTATAAATTTTTTATAACGACTTTCTCTTAATGTGCAAAGACAGGTCAGCCTAGGTACCAATAACTGCCTGTAAATCAGCTTTTTGGGTCCGTATATCGCAGCTAACTCGTGCCGCCTATTTTTTGACATCGCTGCGTTACTGCTGTGTTTTTGCGTTTTATTTAAACATAATTTCTAGCGTTACGTCTTTATCCTTTCTTAGCTCGTCATATTAGTTGAGAAGAACAGCAAATGTGATTTGCGGACTTAGTTTACGTTATTTTGAGATAACCGATGTCACCAGTAAAGGTAGACTGGCTTTAAATTACATGGCTACTAAAGTGGTTTATTTTGCCACAAAGTATACAAAATTAGGCATAACTGGATGATATTTAAACTATAAATTTTATATTTGCATTCTACGATTTTTTTCTAAGCGCAAACAGACGTAGAATTAAATATATATACCATATAAGTATTCAAAAGTAAAATAAACGAATTATTCTAATTAAAATTTCTGATACAAAAATTTGCTCGAAAGCTCGTATAACTTTGTTAGTATTTATTAGCATGTCTCGTGACTTTTCTTGTCTTGCAGTGCGTAGATATGGCAAATATGAAAGACAATTCAATATTCAATTCAATTTCCTTACAAAGCATGTTTGTCTGTTATTGTGTCGTTGGCGTTGTTGTCATTAAGCTATCAGATGACAGTGCAAATTGTACCATATCAACTGACGATGAGTCAGAGGCACTCAATAACGATATGTAAACTGAGATGTGTAAGACACTATTAGGCAATTGCCGCCACTCAGTTAACATATCATTCATCAATAAAACGTTGTCGTATATTTCTTATTGTCATAGAAGCAAAATCATGGAACCATAGGCACTAAGAGGGGAAAACAATATATATATTCCTTCCTTGAGTATCGTTAAAATGTCATGCCTCAGAATCAATAAAGCATTGAGCTGTTTTGATGTAATGAAAACTAAACCTTTATCTACATAAAGCTATTCAAGGGACAGGAAAATGAAATTATATACGAGTATTGATTAAACGTTCAACATATATGGAATGAGTTTCGCTTTCATGGCCAGAAAATCATCAAGATTATTTAATTTTTCTTTACTATACATCCGTTGTACTTCTTATTAGGAAATACGACAACATTGTGAGTTTGTAATAACAAACAGGAAACGTTTAACTTTTCTGTAATTTAGCGAAGCATTTGATTAAATCGAAAATATGATTATATTTCCTTAACCTATCCGGACTTTGCGTACAGTTTCAAATATTTTCATTGCAATTAACATGTACGGTTAATCTACTCTTTCTCGCTTTCTTTTTCTGTCCATCTATTCTTTTATTTGGTCTGCTTCAGCTACATTTAAAAAGAATGCATGGAATTATGACCTATAGGCCACAGCGACCGCCATTTCCAACTAAATTATTTTCTAAGCTGTGGCACTGCCGATCGTTATACTTATTAAAGAATATATAATTAATAATAAAAAGCCAAACGGATTATTGTCGTGCACTTTAATTATTAGCCATGAAAGCAAAATAAAGTAAAATTATATTCTGCTTAAAGGAGAAGCTGTCGCCCTTGCGGGAAGAGTATGTCAATGTTACCTAGATATGTGTAATTCCTAAAGGAACTTTTCACTTTACGATATTTAACACAAAACCGAATTCCTATAGCACAAAGATAACATTCTATACTTGATGGCTACTACTTACTAAAGTCTTCTGCAAAGGTGAATATCAAACGCTACTAACAACGAGTAAAAACATTATAGTCGAGCTAGGCCGACTATTAAGTATCCCATACCACATTGTGTAACATAATTCTTGTTTTTGTTGTAGAACACAAAAATTACACTCTGTTTTTATATGAACTTACTATTTGGGAACTGTGTATTAAAATTTAGACCTCTTTGCAAATAAAGGCTTACTTTCCGTACAAATGATTACGTCCAAGAAGTTGAAAACTTGTGGTACGTATTCAAAGTTCAGCATAGTTAATGTTTGTATCAAACTGCTATTACGGATCAATTTTCATCGTAAAATATGAAAACTTTTCTGACCTAAAAAGCAAAACTGTTCGCAAAAATTCTTAAATAGGGTAGGACTCCAAAAATAGACCGAGATGGTCCAAATTTGGTACAGTTCAATTTTTTTACCTTAAATAATCATTGTGATCTAATTGACATCATGAAGCCTTGAAAATTACACATTCTTGTCACATGAACTTCAGTTTTCGTTTTATGGGAGGGGGTTCAAAAAAATTGCCCTAGCCCTATTTTGCATGCCAATTTAGAATGCTGAAGTACTATTAGCTAGCCACTTTTGTCGAGAAACTTCGATAATTGCATACAACGATTTTCAAAATAGGGCATTATATGGGAAGTGGTCGAAAACGTGAACCGATCCTAGCCATTTTCAATAGCGTTCGTCC